>NC_053119.1:31927564-32095976 GCF_010015445.1 Perca fluviatilis
CCCGCTGGTCATTGCTCGTGGAGAGCAGTTTACAGACAAGGAACTAAGATAATTTTTCGGCTTCACCCTCTAGCTGTGATGTCATCCACTTAAGCGAAACGAATACACACTCTGTTTAATCGATAAAATTTCCTGAAATAATCACTAAACTTAAACAGATTTTTCACAAAAACTGTAAAAGTTATCAAACACGGACACCGCACACCCACATACTGGAATATTTTTTGGAACAGTTTAAAGTTTGAATCATGTCTGTAGGAGTGGAAGAAATGTAGGAGGAGATACATTTTGGAAAGCAGAAGAAGATTTTTAAGGAGTTGAACCCTGCCCTCATTGACTTTAATGTTAAAAAAAACTGTTAAAAAGCTTAACAATTTTAAAAAGTATAAAAGTATTAAAAAACGCTGAAGAGAAGTCTTCCATCATTAGCGGAAAGAGCCTGAACATTTGAAAAGTTGGAATGGTTTAAATAGCTGAAAGTATGCAGAAGTATAGAGAGCCAAAAACGTACGGGAATAATAAAATTAAAGTTAAGCTCAGAAAATGCATTTCCTGCAGAAAAATGCTGGGAATGCTGAATAGCTGAATTGCTACAAAGCTAACTGGATGAATAGCTTAAATCTGTAAGAAGAAGTATGAAGTAGTGAAAATAGTTGGAAAAAAGTGGAAATCGCTAAAAAAGTTCAAAGTTGACGCTTAACTGAACTTTGTTGGCTTTAAAAGCTGAAAATGACAAAAATATGTGGAACATTGTGAAGTCTTTAGCTGAAGCTGAGAGAATAAGCTGAAAAAGTGGAAATTGGTTCAATAAGTTAAAGAACGTAAGAGAGGGAGGGAGAAGGAGGGATGGAGAGAGAAGGAGAGAGAGAGAAAAGAGAAGAGACAGGGAGAGGGGGAGGGAGAATGTGGGATGGAGAGAGAAGGAGAGAGAGAGAGAGAAAAAGAGAGAGAGCAGGGAGAGAGAGAGAGAGAGAAAGAAAAGAGAAACAGAGAGATAGAGGAGGCGGAGAGGAGAAGACAGTCAGAGGAGAAGTGGAAGACCACAGACTACTGTTCATATTACTGCCTGTACTATCTGTATAGACTACTGTTCATATTACTGCCTGTAGTATCTGTATAGACTACTGTTCACATATTACGAAACCTGTAGTATCTGTATAGACTACTGTTCATAACTAACTGGATGAATAGCTCAAATCCAAATAATAGTGGAAATAGTGAGAATAGTTAAAAAAGTGGAAATCGCGAAAAGTTCAAAGTTGACGCTTAAACTGAATTGTTGGGCCGCTAAAAGTTGAAAAATGACAAAATATGTAGAACATTGTGAGTTCTTTAGCTGAAGCAGGAAAGAATAGTTGAAAAAGTGGAAATTGGTTCAATAAGTGTGAATCTCTATTGAAAAAGTTGAAGAACACCACAAATAATAATATAATAATAATAAAATACTTTCTTGAAATACATTTGTAGAAAAGGCGGTAAGCTAAACTGTAAAACTGTCAAAAGGGGAAGTTTCAATAAAATTACTAAAAAGACTTATTATCAGCCATATCCATTGCATTGAACAAAACAAGAGAGGGATAGGGGAGGAAAGGAGAGAGAGAGAGGGAAAGAAAGATAGAGAGAGAGAGAGAGAGAGAGAGAGAGAGAGAGAGAGAGAGGGGGAGGGAAGGGGAGGGAGAGGGGGAGGAAGAGGAGGGATGGAGAAAGAAGGAAATATAGAGAGAGGAGGGACAGGGGAGAGAGAGAGAGAGGGGGGGATGAGAGAGGGGGGGGAGAGAGAGAGAGGGGGATGAGAGAGAGAGGGAAATACAAAGAGAGAGAAAGTAGGAGAAGAGGGAGAGACAAAGACAGAGAAAAGAGGAGAGAGAGAGAGGGGAAAGAGAGAGAGGCATAGAGGAAGAGAGAGAGGATAGAGAGGGAGAGAGAGGCAAAGGAAAGAAAGAAAAAGAAAGAGACAGAGAGAGAGAGAGGGAAAGAGAGTGAGAGAGAGAGAGAAAGGAAGAGATGGGGGAGGTAGAGACAGGAGGGGAGAAGGAGGGTGGGAGAGAGGAAGTGAGAAAAAAAGAGAGAGAGGGATAGAGAGAGAAAGAGAGAGAGACAGATAGAGAGGGAGAGAGAGGCAGGATGGAAAAAGAGAGATAGAGAGGGGAGCCGAAAGAAGACAGACAGACAGACCAGAACAAGAGAATAAGAAGAGAGAAGACAGACTAAAGTTTCATATTCCTGCCTGTGGTATCGGGCTGTGTATCTGTTGTCATGGTAACGAACTGGCCAGTGAATGTTTGTAGTAGCTGGAAGTAAGAGAGTAGTAAAAAGTGGAAATCGTTTTAAGAAGTATAGAATTTCATTAAAAGCTAAACGTTGGACGCTAAACCGGAACAGCTGGTTTTAAAAGCTGGAAAATGAACAAAATATGTAGAACATTGTGAGGTCTGGAGAGGGAGAGACAAAGAGAGAGAAAGAGGAGGAAAAGAGGAGAGAGAGGGGAGAGAGAGAGAGAGAGAGAGGGGATAGTAGAGGGAAATAAAGAGATGGAGAGGCGTAAGGAAGAGGGGGAAGAGAGGGATGGAGAAGGGAGGGATGAAGAGAGAAGAGAGAGAGAGAGAGGAAAAAAGAGAGAGAGAAAGAGAGAGAGAGAGAGGCAGAGTGTAGAAAAAAAGAGACAACAAAGAGAGAGAGAGAGGGGAAGGAGAGATGGAAGGAGGCCTGTACGCCTGTAGTATCTGTGGTGTGTCTGTCTGGGTGTGTTTTGAAAGTGTTGTCGTTGGTAACAAATGGCCAGTGGATATGTTTATAAACTTGCTTTGATGTCTGTAATCAAGTTGATGGGCAACACTTGCTGAATCTGTCAGCTGTGCTGGCTTTAGCTATTCAGAGTCCCTGAGAGCGAGCTCTGAAACAAAAGCCTGCAGTGGCAAAACCATAACTCCTATCAGTCAAATGACGCCATCCTGAGCAACCACCACAAGGCCTTTGTGAACGTGATCGTTATAAAATTTATATCGGATAAACGTGAAAAATGTGGTCATACATCAGCCATTTCAAAAGGGGTCGCTCAGTGTTTCGGGGTTTGGCTGGGAAATATCCTGGTGTTTCAACATTGGAGCCAATGGAGAAAGAAATGGAGATCTTGTCATTTGGAAGCCCAACCAGCCAAAAGTAGGCGTGATCACAAAACTGGATTTTCTGAAACTACAACAAAAATACCTACGCTTTGATGTATAATAGTATGGAGAAAGTAGATATTTGGGCGTGAGAACAATTTATTGAGAAGGGGACAAAGATAATTTTTTCAAGCTTCACCCTCTACCTATGACATCATCCACTCTACGCGCTAATACACACTGTTTAATCGGAATAACATTTCTCTGAAATGATCACTAAACTTAAACAGCTTTTTAACAAAAACTGTAAAAGATATCAAACTGAAAAGTAGACCCCAATATAGCTGAATATTTTGTGAACATTTTAAAATTTGAATCACGCTGTATGGTGGAAGAATGTAGGAGGAGATACATTTTGGAAGCAGAAGAGGATTTGAAGGGTTTGAAGCCTGCTCTCATTGACTTCAATGTAAAAAAAAGTGTTAAAAAGCTTAAAATTTAAAAAAGTATAAATAGTAGAAAAAAGTTGAAGAAGTCCCATCATTAGCTGAAAGAGGTGAACATTTTAAAAGTTGAATGGTTTAAATAGGTGAAAGTATGCAGAAGTTACAGAGAGCCAAAAACGCACGGAATAATAAGCAGAAAAAAATAGTAATCGCATTTCCGAAAATGCGGGAATGCTGAATAGCTGAACTGCTAAAGCTAACTGGTTGAATAGCGGAAAGCGTATGAAGAAGTTGGAAAGAAGTTATTGTGAATAGTTGAAAAAGTGGAAATCGTTAAAAAGTTGGCTTTAAAAGCTGAAAAATGACAAAATATGTAGAACATTGTGAAGTCTTTAGTTGAAGCTGAAGAATAGTTGAAAAAGTGGAAATTGGTTCAATACAAAGTTAAAGAAAGTAAGAGAGGGAGGGAGGAGGGATGGAGAAAGAAGGAGAGAGAGAAAAAAAGAGAGACAGGGAGAGGAGAGAGGGAGGGAGAAGGCGGGTAGAGAGAGAAGGAGAGAGAGAGAAAAAGAGAGAGACAGAGAGAGATGGAGGGAGGAGGGATGGAGAGAGGACAGAGAGAGGGAGGGAGAAGGAGGGATGGAGAGAGAGGACAGAGAGAGAAAAAGAGAGAGAAACAGGGAGAGAGAGAAAGAAAAAGAGAAACAGAGAAAGAGGGAGGGGAGAAGGTGGGATGGAGAAAGGAAAGAGAGAGAGACAGAAGAGAGAGAGGCAGAAGATGGAGAGAGGGAGGATGGAGAGAGAGAGGGAGAGAGGGAGAGGATGGAGAGAGAAAAGAGAGAGAAACAGAGAGATAGAGAGGGGGAGAGAGAAGACATTCAGAGAGAAGTGGAAGACCACTGTGCTGTGCTGCAGCTATTCAGAGTCCCTGAGAGGCAAGCTCTCAAACAAAGCCTCACTGTGGCAACACACATAACTGCTATCAGCCCAAATGACGTCATCCTGGAGCACCACAAGGCCTTTGTGAACGACGTGGTATAAAATTTATATGGATAAACGTAAAAATGTGGTCATATCGCAGCATACAAAAGTGGTTCGTTCAGTGCGCCTGGGAAATATCCAGGAGTTTGATCATTGAAGCAAATGGGAGAACCTAAATGGACATCTTGTCATTTGAAGCTCAACCAGCCAAAAGTAAAACAAGCTAGTACACAAAACTGAGCAGATTTTCCCCAGATTTTCGCACAGACAGACAGAAGTGGAACGCGAAATGATATAGACTGATGATCATAGTTAGTCTAGTTAGTTGACTCCTACAGCAAGCCTGGAGTAATCAGTAGACTGTCTGTGAAAGTGTTGTCATGGTTACTAAGGGCCTGGGCAATGTTTATAAACATCTCTTTGATCTGATAACGATAGCACCTGCTCTATATGTCTCCTGTAGTACACGCCAGCACTTCAGACACTGAGAGCAGAAGAAATATTTTCATTATTATCAGATATATACTGCATAGAACGAAAAAGCATCAATCTAGCTGAGATGAGATGTGAAATATATTAGGTGAAAAGAATGGGGCTGAAACAAGAAGAAAGAGAGGAAAGAGAGAGGGAGAGAAAGAGAGAAGAAAGGAGAGCGAGAAGAGAAGAGATGAGAAGAGAGAAGAGTTTATAGCGGGGGGCAGTGGTGTGTGTGTGTGTGTGTGGGGAGTGTGTTTTGGTGTGTGTTTGTGTGTTGTCTGTATGGGTGGGGGTGTGTGTGTGTGGTTTTGAGTAGTGTGTGGTGTTGTGTGTGTTTGTGTGTGTGTTTGGTATTGTGTTGTCTGTCTTTGTGTGTGTGTGTTTGTGTGTGTGTGTGTGTGTGTTTATGTGTCTGTTTGTGTGTCTGTGTGTGTTATATGTGTGTGTGTGTGTGCGTGTGCATGTGTAGTGCGCAAAAACATGAATAGCTGAATTGCTAAAGCTAAACTGGATGAATAGCTTAAAACCGTAAAAATAAGTTTAAGTAGTGAGAGTAGTTGAAAAGTCAAATAACACCTTAGCCATGGACACAATGATTAATATGCCACAGTGGGATTTGAACCCGGGCCCCCCACACCCTAGCCATGTGCCAAAACCACTGCGCCATCTTCAGAACAAACATCTTTCCTTTAGTATTTATAAAGCATCTCTTTGATCATTAATCCCCACACCTGATTAGTGAGAGACAGTGTGAGAGAACCCTTCAAACAATCCTTAATAAATCCACAACAGTACATGCTATCGCAACAGCGACTTGACCGTTAGAGACACAAGGCGCCCTTGTGTAGTGCATCGGTGTAAAATTTATATGGATAAATGTAAAAATGTGGGCATATCAGCCGATTTTAAAAGTTAGTTCGCTGTGCCTTTCACTGGGAAAAATAAAGATGTTTTACCATTGCGCGGATGGGGAAGAAATTGATACTTTTGTCATTTGGAAGCTTGCTGAGCCCAAAGTATAAGACATATATCGCTAATAGAGCAGAGTTTCTGAAACTAGACAAAAATAATTCCCGTTGTATGTATAAATTGTGTATGCCAAGTAGATATTGTAGTGAACGCATTTGAGAAGAAGGGACAAAGATAATTTTTTCGAAGCTTCACCCTCTAGCTATGATGTCATCCACTCTAGCTCACGCAATACACACTCTGTTTAATCGATAAAATTTCCTGAAATGATTATTAAACTTAAACAGATTTTTCACAAAAACTGTAAAAGGTATCAACCTGAAAGTTAGTAGCCGGATAGCTGAATATTTTGTGAACAGTTTAAAGTTTGAATCACGTCTGTAGGTGGAAGAATGTAGGAGGAGATACATTTTGAAGCAGAGGAAGATTTTAAGGGGTTGAAGCCTGCTCTCATTGACTTTAATGTTAAAAAAAAGTGTTAAAAAGCTTAAAATTTAAAAAAGTATAAATAGTAGAAAAAAGTTGAAGAAGTCCCATCATTAGCTGAAAGAGGTGAACATTTGAAAAGTTGAATGGTTTAAATAGGTGAAAGTATGCAGAAGTTACAGAGAGCCAAAAAACGTACAGAAGAGGGAATAATAATAAAAAAAATAAATAAAACCGAATAACAATAGGTGGAATGCTGTAGAACAGCATTCCCCCAATAAAGAACAGGATAACAATAGGTGGAATGCTGTAAAACAGCATTCCCCCAATAAAGAACAGGATAACAATAGGTGGAATGCTGTAGAACAGCATTCCCCCAACTAGAAAATGCATTTCCTGCAGAAAATGCGTGGGAATGCTGAACAGCTGAATTGCTAAAGCTAAACTGGTTGAATAGCTTAAATCTGTAAGAAGAAGTTGAAGTAGTCAAAATAGTTGAAAAAGCCGAAATCGTTTTAATTAAAGTATGAATTTCATTAAAAAGTTAAAACTTTATGCTAAACTGAACTGTTTGCTTTAAATGTTGAATAATGACAAAATGTGTAGAACATTGTGAGGTGTGAGTAGATTTTCTAACTGATAATGACTCACATATGCAGAAATATGAAACAAATTAAACATTGTATTACTGTTAAAGATGAAAGTTGAAAAGGCTGAAAGAAGAAATATTTTTATTATTATCAGATATATACACTGCATAGAACGGTAAAAGTACCAATCGAGATAGGAATTTATTTTGTGAGATGTGAAATATATTAGGGAAAAAAACTGGGGCTGAACAAGAAGAAAGAGAGGAAAGAGACAAGGAGAGAAAGAGAAAAGAAAGAAGAGCAGGAGAGAGGAGAGAAGAGAAGAGAGAGGAGAGAAAGAGAATAAAGAGAGGAGAGAAAGAATAAAGAGAGGAGAGAGAGAGGAAAGAGGAAAGAGAGAGAGAGAAAAAAGAGAGGAAAGATAGAAAAAATTAGAAAGAGAGCAACTTTGAACAAATTTGACTAAAAAAGGGCTAAAGTTTGACTGTCTGTGAAAGGGGTTGTCTACTAAGTGGTCTGTGACGGTTTATAAACATGCTTTGTGTATGTGTGTCTGTGTATGTCTGCATGTGTGTGTGTGTGCTGTGTGTGCTTGCGCGGTGTGTGTGTGTGTCTGTGTGTCTGTCTGTGTGTGTGTTTGTGTCTGTGTTTCTGTGTGTGTCTGTGTGTAAGCGTGTGTGTGTGTGTAGGTGTGTGTCTGTCTGTGTGTGCTTGCGCGTGTGTCTGTGTGTGCCTGCGGCGTGTGTGTGTTGTCTGTGTGTGTGTTTGTGTGTCTGTGTTTGTGTCTTTGTGTGTGTTTTGTAGGTGTGTGTCTGTCTGTCTTGTATATGTGTGTGTGTGTGTTTTTATAGGTGTGTGTCTGTTGTGTGTGTGTAGGTGTGTGTCTGTCTGTGTGTGTGTGTTTCTGTTTGTCTGTCTTGTTGTGTGTATCTGTGTTGTCTGTCTGTGAGTGTGTGTGTATCTGTGTGTGTGTCTTGCGTGTGTGTGTGTTATAGGTGTGTGTCTGTGTGTGGTTCTGCTAAACTGGATGAATAGCTTAAACAACGTAAGAATAGTTTAAGTAGCGAAAGTGGTTGAAAAGTATAACAACATCCCAACACTCCTACACACTGGACAAATTGATGTACCACAGCAGGATTCGAACCCTGGTCCTCCACACCAAAGCCCTGCAGCATAACCACTGCGCTGACTGAAGTCATGATGAAGGAGGTGAGGCCAAAGCTGGCGGTGTCCTCACAGAGGACACAGGACAACTGTGTCTCTTGTCCAGGGGAAAGTAAACGTACATGAGTTATAGTCTATAACTAATGTGGGGTTTCAGCTGGTAGGTACCAATACACCAGAAAGTGTGTGTTACATATAGAACACCTACTTTCTGATGTATTTCTGCTACAGTAAATGATGCTAAATGTTGTCACAACAAAAGAGGGATCCTGTTGCCGGCAACGGCCAAATCAACTAGCCTGACAATGGACAGGGCCGGTAACAGGAGCCGCGAGGGCTATGCCGCGACGAGTAGGAGGGCCGCCACGGTGAGCAAGGAAGCCTAGGGCGTGGGCCCGGGTGGAGCCGCCGCGGGTGCTGATTTTGGTGGTAGTAGCAAATATTCAAACGAGAACTTTGAAGGCCGAGGTGGAGAAGGGTTCCATGTGAACAGCAGTTGAACATGGGTCAGTCGGTCTTAAGAGATGGGCGAACGCCGTTCGGGAGGGTGGTGCGATGGCCTACATCGCCCCACCCTCCCCGAATTTGGAGTTGCGGAGAATGTTTAGGGCTGTACTTGGGATGTACAGCCCAAGATATGTTTATAAATTAGGTATGATAAGTACACACCCCCGTTAAAGTTGATCAAAAATAGGAATAAAAAAAAGTTTTTTTTTGAAACTGATCTTAACGTTTTAATTAAAAAAAAAGGAAAAAATCCAACCTTTAAGGACACCAATTTTGCCTTGAATATAGTCCCCACCATCACATACCTACAGATTGTCATGATTTTAATAGCTAAATGAAATAAGATCCATATCAATGCAAACCAAACCAGCTATTAGGCTAACTGAAATAAAACCGTGCCAACCCCTAGGTATGGTGAAGGGTATGTGAGGGTGGGGCAATTTTAATTCCAAAGGCGGGAATTTTATCAGGATGCATAGTATCCTGGATCCATGAAATAACTGGCCTTTAAAAATTAAAATCTGCCTACCTCTATGGGAATTTAACACAGTGGTGTCTATACTTTTTAAGGAAGAAAATTCATTTATTTACGATACATTATTCATTCACAAAGAAAATTGGTGTCCTTAAAGGTTGGAATTTTCCTAATTTTTTTATATTAAAAGGCATTAAGATCAATTTCCAAAAGATGTTTTTTTTGTATTCCTCTTTTTAGTAAACTTTAGCATGGGTGTCTAAACTTATACATACCACTGTATATCTCATATTAATATGGTTACCTGAAATAATTATGACCAAAACATTATCCATTTCTGCCAAAATATAAGATTACCAAACAAAATGTCTTTCAGCTTACTAAATTAAGTACATCAATATGTTGTGTGACAGCAAAATTGGGTTTCCTTTACATAGCAATAGAAACGAGACCAACAACAATGAGGTATCCTGAAAAAACACAACATAATGCTCAGTGGATTTTTGTTTTACCTTCCAACTGTTCAGGATAGATTAACATGTGGTACAGCTGCAACAAAGATACATTTAAATTATTAGACCATAACGTATTTTATCATTGCAGGTTTCAATAATTTTGTCTTTAAAATCAAACTGTTATTAATCCATGTTTCACTCACTCACTTTGGGTATTAGGTACAGACCTTTTTGTCTTTTTCTTTATCTGAAAAGTCAGCTGCCATCTTTATGGACTGTTAGAGGACATGACACAGTATACAGGATTATGATAACTATAATATGTTCTCATCACACCAGAGTGGAGACAATGCTGCGGTTTAGAGATGAAAATCAGGTCCAGAAGTGTGTTCTTATCTGTGGTGGCAGCAGTGATGAGTTGAACATAGCCCCGGGACTGAAACAACTCAAGGATTGGCTTACTTGCGTTGGATAAGTGATTCTCATTGAAATCCCCGCAGACAATGATAGGGTGGCAATCCATGATCTCCAATGAGTCCAGCAGGCTTCCCATGTTTGACAGAAACGATGTCACACTGTAGTCTGGAGGTCTGTACAGTTCAGGCAATCAAAGCACTCACTGGGGCTTCAACCTTCAGAGCCAAAAACCAAGGTCAGTGACATTATGTACGGATACTGTTTTTCACGTACTTGAATGTGCTCTTTCACATAAACAGCAACGCCACCACCACGTTTGTTGGCCATCTGTGGAACATTTGTGTAGGACAGGTGTCTGTTGCGTTTTGAACATAGTGTAGCCCTCTACAAATGATGGAGACTGTCTGCAAACAGCGAGCCTTGTAGGTGAGTTTGGTACACACAAACATCTGCTAGACACAGTTCATGGTGGCTCTTGATGTCATTCACGTGGCATGGCAAACCTTCTGTGTTATGGTGAACAATGGTCAGAGTGTCATGTCTGTTCACAGTTCGCGTGATTTTGAGAAGAGGCATCATGTCATCTAAAATTGACTTTTCTCATGGTCCTTAGGGCTGCAGTGATTTGTGAGTTACATATTATTTTCGTCCCATATCCAAAATGTGTAGTCCTCTGAGAGAGGTCACTCTGCTGACAGCTACGAAAGCCATGCCGGGTTCAAAATGTGTTTCAGTGACACTACAGCTGATGTCCTTGTCATACTTTGAACCTTATGAATCGTACAAGCAAAGGCCAGTTTAATAGGAAACTGTTCTGCATTCACTCCTTTCTGTTTCATATTCTCCTCCGCTCTGTCGATGTACACTAGATTGTCTGGTCCTCCTGGTGCTCTGTTACGATAATTCCTTCCAGCTGTTTCATCATCCATCTTGAGCCCGAGCATAGTGACATGTGCAACACCATTTTGTTCAGAGGATATTACCCTGACTAGCGTAGAGAAGGATCCATTCACCAATCCTTGAGACACGTCTATGTTTCTGGTGAGCATGACTCTGACACCTTCAGCAACGTTTAGCGTATCTGGTAACTCATTTCTGTTTCCTTTAAATGGTTTGTCTTGTCGTGCCATTCTGCCCGTCTGTGGATCCTTTTTATAGTCATCAGCATCAATCTCGGTGATGTGAGAATGGAGCAGAGCTAACATTGCAGAGTTGTGTGAATCAACTTGTTTATTAGTTGCAAAAATGTGTAGCACATCAGTTGGACACAGTCCTGGTTCGGTGACAGCCTGTGACAACAAAGCTCTGTCTGGCTCGGACAACTCCTCTGACTTTTCTTTCACACGGATCCTCTTCAACATCTCTGCAAAGGCATAATCTCAGTCAGAGTGATCATCTGAAAGTGTTCCCGCCATAGGTCAATCTCACACGGGTCATACACACAGAGGGGCTTGGACTGTCGCACTGGTGGAAGCTGAAAGAAATCTCCGACAGCTATTACCGACATTCCTCCGAATGGTCTCTGACTGCCTTTTATCTGTTTGAGTCTCGCATCAACATAGGCAAAAAGGGGCTTTGAAACCATGGACACTTCATCAATGATGATGATCTCAGCATTTAACAGTTCAGATCTGACTTCATCCAAATTGTTACCAAGGCCTTGAAATGGGGGTTTTAGGCTTCTGGGCAGTTTAAGTAATGAGTGCAGTGTAGTGCCTGATATGTTGAAGGCTGCGGTTCCAGTAAATGCGGTCAACAGGACAGTTGGGTTTGATATGTCGGCCTTCCCAGCCCCTCGGCATCTTGCACTTGCACAGTATCTTAGATGCCTCAGAGTAGATGCATTTGATTAAATGTGACTTTCCTGTTCCAGCGCCACCATTGATGTAAAAGAACTGGTCTGGATTTAGGCCACAGATTCGCTTTACGCACCACTCTCTAACTGCATAGAACACACAGGCTTGTTTCTTGTTCAGATTCTGATACATTTGGCGTAACAGTATGGGATCAAATGCTGGGGGCTCTCTGATGGCTCTGACTTCTGTTACAGCATTAGTCTGATTACTGTATTCTGGGACATTATCTTGTTCATTTTCACAATCTGGCTCTCTTGCCTCCAGCTCTTCAATACACTCCAACCTCACAACTTCCGATTCTGGCGCCAGATTACACCATTCATCAATCACACCTCTGTTCTGCTCAAACTCCTCAACAGCATTCTCAATCTCGTCACTGTTTTTCTCATATTTGTCTGTTTTTGTTTCGTCACAATGTGTTGACGACTCTCCAGATAATCACAACCTGGTAGTTGCACACATCCATTGCTGTAAAATGACTCATATGTGGGGTAATACGGTCTTTTCAGTTCCTGCTCTGATCGGTAGGGAACGTATAGTTTCAGTAACGCGTCGTAAAAACTTTTCAGGATATTTTTCCTGGATGGGTGGGGTAAAACCTTGATGATAGCAGGCTTATCGTCTTTCTGTATTTGCACAAATCCAATCCATTCAGGAGGAGGGCAAAACATTTTTACCTTTCGTCCTTTTGCGCATAGACAATATCTGCAAGTAGCTGCAAAATCAGCCAAACACATCTCCTCAAACTCCGGTGTTTCAGGTCTGGCTTTGTACTTGTCAGTCAAAGACGTCATCCACACATCTGAACATTCAGGTGTTGTGTTTTCCAGGGACGAGAGGGACCACTCATTTTCACTCGCGTTATCATCTGGTCGGTATGATACGACACCACGTGAACACTTCTTCATGTTAATTCCACACGCACGAGTCACACATTCCTGAGCACTGACCTCTCTTTTTTTGGAATACGCCTGCATTATTTCCCTCATTTCATCACATTCATTGACGTGCTCTCTGTTGGAGTTTTCGATGACTGTTTTGAGGTACTCAGAAAGTCCAGATTCTTTTTTGGTAATGTAGCTGGTGAGATAAATGATGCACGAATATGCGTTGAGTATATAACTGACATCAATATTGGCATTCCAGGCTTCAAGTAGATGTGCATTATATCCACTTACCCAGCAGTCCTTGGGGTCACGCTTCAGAATGACTGCACTGGATTTATTCACCATGTTAAGGCATTGTTCGTACTCACTGTATGTCAGATTGCATTGAGTTAGGAGCTGCTGCAAACTCAGAGATGCTGTTTCAGGTTCATTCAATAACAAGTTAAGTGGTTGAAGTTTTTGCTTTGCCTTTTCCACTTCCACTGGATCGATGCACTCAACAGGTCTCGTTATCATTGTGTTTCGGACGGGTGGTTTAGGAAATCCAAATCTGCAACCCGAGCTGAGACTTTTGAAACATGTCCTTGAGTGATTTTTGCTGTGTGTCTGCACTTCTGTGACTTTCTTGTAGAGATCAGGTTGTGAATGCGGGTCGGGCAGCTGAGCTGTGATGTATTTGGACACAAAATCTAACACAGTCTGATCGTCGTCTTCTTCAAAAACAGGAGCACCATCAACCCATATGAGACAGTGGATGTGTGGACTTCCTCGATGCTGAAACTCAACTCGGTAAAAAAAGTCAACGACTCTGCCCAGGGGTTCTGCAGGAGATAAGATCAAATCCCTGAATAATGCCTCAACACGCTTATCAAACACGCGATTGCTGTCACAGGATTGCTTCGCAGTATGTCACACTTAGCTGACCAGTCAAGCCCTTCAAAATCAACATCTTCACCTTGCTGCCTTTTTATTGCCTCGATAACCTCAGGCCATCGCATTTCAGCTGCAGAAAACGTACAGAAGAATGTAGGAGTTCCCAACTGTCTGATCATGGCAAAAAGATCTCTTGTAGTTTTCTCCCAAAAAGCTGGCAACGTTTTCATAAACCTCACGGCATCTTTGTTTCGCACCAGTCTCTCCACCTCACGCTTGTCTTGCAACATTCCCGAGGTAATATTTCTTCCATCCCTCGTAAAGGTTTTCCTTTCCTTAGCTGTATTGTCATGCGCGATGTTGCCAAATGAATTTCTGTCACAAACTGTGCAAAACAGTAGTTTGTAGTGGTCTCTGGCGTAAACGATCATCAACACCAAAAGCGCTTTATTTTGAAATATTTACTGGGTGTTACTTTAAGAGGTCTCTGTTCATCCAGTGTGCTCTGACCAGTCGGAAACTGTACAGGAAGCAAAGCCATGGCCTCCAGTTTAAGTGTTTTGAAAAAGCTGACAGGATTATTTCTTTCGCAGGCGCGCAACAGAATAGATTCCTTCGCTGAAACATAAAATCTCCTCTGCCACGTCACAAGGCTGAAGGCATGACTCCAGAGCAAAACCACCATTTGGCATTTCCCCTTCTTCATCATCTCTCTGCTCATTTGGTTGTTCACCATCAATGACACCATGTCTATATCCTGTTCATTTTCAGGCTCATTTTCTGCCTCACACAGAGCATTACTCTCACACCTGTCAATTTCCATTAAATCAGTTTCATCATAATCATCTTCCTTCAGTGTAGTATCCACATCATCATCATCATCCTCGTAATCATCAGGAAGTGTTGGATCACATAACTCAGCCTCATCCCTGATAGTTATGTCCTCATACTGTGGATGGATCTCTTTGAGTTTATGCAGAGCTTGTATGAGCTTTGACCAACTAACTGTCTGAAAAAGTTGGTGTCCTTTATAACACAACCGTCTCTTCAGTTTCACTCTCATCACCTGAGACTCACTTCTCAGTCTGGGTAAAGCTTCAATCGTTTCCTGCACCCCAGAAGGGACACACACAACATTTCCTCGTATTAGTCTCTGACGGCCTTTTGGAAGCGGTATTATTTTGGCAAAGGCTATACATCTGGATGCGAGATGCCTTTCCAATATGTTGAGATCTGACAGCTCAGGTGGAATGTCAGCAAGCATTAAGTTGTTGGCTACAGCGAGAGCTGGCATAGCTCCATCTTTAAGATGATCATGACAGGTGTAACAGATCCACTCACTTCTTCTCATCATGGGACCTTTGCAGTGTTCACAGCCTTCATCGCAAACATGCACGTACTTCCCTGTCAAGCAAGCTGCAACTATATGTGGATTTTTGACATAATTTGACCTTGTGCAGGGGCGGACTTGGTTTGGAAACGAGGCTTTATGGCAGACAGTGCAGACATAAGTGGGACCTTCTTTTATATGCGATCTGAAAAGAGATATGGCCTCTTTGATTAAAGAGTTGTCATTTTCTCTGTCACTCTCACATGTTTGTCGATTTATCAATCTGTATTTCCTTTTTATTTTATTTGCACATCTCATTTTAAACGTACTTCTAAAGAGAAGGTTGTTCTTAAATCGGTCTCGCATTCTTTGTCTCATTAGTTGTCTGTGTCTATCTCTGAAAGCTTGGTCATTTGCATAACGCTGATTCATATAAGATCGCTGCCTCACTCTGAAGTCAACAAAGTTTCTGTAAAACGTTGTCATTCTTTGTCTTTTTCTTATTCGAAACTCAAGGTTTTCTCTGTATAAGCTGTTCATCCTTTCTCTTTCTTTCATTCGAAACTCAGGCTTTTCTCTGTATGACCTGTTCATTCTTTCTCTTTGTTTCATTCGAAACTCAGGCTTTTCTCTGTATGAGCTGTTCATTCTTTCTCTTTGTGTCATTCGAAACTCACGATTTTGTCGGTATCGGGTCGTTATATAAAATTTTTTCTTTGCTTTATATGTTTCACTATGACTTTAGTAGGTGTCTCTAGGAAATCTCTGTATTCACTGACTTCTGTGTTCAATCACATCATGTTGCCTAATTTTTGCGTGTGTGAAGTATACTGTGGGGTGTCCAAGTATTCACTACCACAGATGGTGAAATACTAACAAAGTATGTAGAGTGCACAAGCAGATGTGTACAGTAACATTACACAGTAGTAGTATTTACTGCCAAACAAAGTGTCAAGGCAACATGTCATAGCAACAACATCATTCATGTGTGTTAACATACTGTTGACTTGCCACGGAGGTAACCAACACTGATGGTCCAGCAGCAACGTAGAGAGGAGGTGGAATAAAAACATTGGGGGGAGAGAGGAGAGGATTTTCAGTTTCATTTTACAAGACAAGATATTCACAAGAGTAATTTATTTTATCATCAAGATTTTTTAGATCACTGTAATATTAAATTCATACGTAGTACATACGTGCAGTGGTGGATAAACTATTTAGATCATTCACTTAAGTAAAATACTTATACCTCAGTGTGAAAATACTCCACTAGTACAACTACAAACCCTACAAACGTTGGGTAGCTTAATCTACAGCAATGCATCATAAGATCATCATCTGTATGGTGAGGGATACAGCAAGACATATCCAGTTTTACTTTAGAAAACCAAACACAGCTTATTTTAAAGGTCCCATGGTATGAAAATTACACTTTATGAGGGTTTTTTAACGTTAATATGCGTTCCCCCAGCATGCCTATGGTCCCCCAGTGGCTAGAAATGGTGGTCTATATAAAAGCATCCAAAGAGCACCATGTCATGGGACCTTTAATGAGTACTTTTCAGGCTGGACTTAACTTATTCAATATCAAAGTGTCTGTGAATCATATTTAAAAAGTGTGTGTGTGTGTGTGTGTGTGCGGACTGTGTCTGTGCGTGTCGTGTGTGTGTGTGTGTGCGTGTGTGTGTGTGTTTGTGCGTGTTGTGGGGATGTGTGTGTGTTTGTGCATGTTGTGGGGGTCTTTCTGTGTCTGTCTGTGTGTTTGTGTGTGTGCGCATCTGTATGTGTGTGTGCGTCTGTATGCGTGTGTGTGTGTGTGTGCGTGTTTCCTATTCTATGTTTCTGGATTAATGATTACTGCTGCTGCATTCATGTGATTGTTGCATTTCACTGATAATTGTGCTAATCTTAACTCCTCTATATACTGCTGGGTAGCTTAATCTACAGCAATGCAACATGTTCTATAAGATCATCATCTGTATGGTGAGGGATAGAGCAAGACGTATCCAGTTTTACTTTAGAAAACCAAACTCACAGTTTAATGAGTACCTTTCAGGTTGGACATATTAACTTATTCATTATCAAAGTCTCGTGATTCATATTTAAAAATGTTAGTATATTGTAACTGTATTGTTAATGTATATTGTGGTAATACTTCTTTTTAAGGACGCAATTTATTTCCCTTTAATATGATACAAAACTCTTAGAACTTAATCAATATGCCATAGTTCTGTACAGTGTGTAGTCTGCTTTTAATAGCCACAGTACACAGAATTAATCATCACCTGGTGTAAATCATATGTAAATGACTTTTTTCTAAACAAAACTTAAAACGTGTACAGATGCTAAATAATTATCTACAGTCGAGTTATGTGATCTATTATCAATTTCAGTTTTAGTATTACTATACTTACCAATCAAAAGCGCACAGCAGTATCAATGTTCTGTTGAGAAAACCAGTGACAAACTGTGAGTTAGTGGAGTTCAAGGTTACAGTGTACAAACAGAGACAAAAAAACTCAGTAAATGGTAAATGCTGCTATAACAGCAAGTCTGGCTGTGAGGCAGAGCAGCTATTTCATTTTTTCTTTTTATAAATACACACAATGTCAGTTACAAGCTAAACAGTTTAAAGATAAGGTTCACTGACAAAAAGCAGATTTAAGAGGACTGCTAACGTTAGCTAAGTGCTAATCTTGTGCACTTATGCTTGCTATAAAAACTTAGCCAGAGATTTTTATTAACAGTATTATAACTTACTATAACCACTATTAACACTTAGCATCAACTGGCATCACTCTCATAGAGCACCTTACCATACGTCCCTTTGTATGTGTAATTTTTTTTTTTTTATTCAATATGTAGTAGCCTATCTTTAATTTTATTGTCCATATTATTCATGTGGAATGTCTTTTTATCATCCTGTTTATCATGTATGTATGTTGTGTGTGATGTCTTTAGGCTACAGGGACCTTGAATTGAACCTACCTACCTACCTAGCTAGCTACCTATCACTAAGTGGGGTTTAGCTAACAGTGTGATAGAGTAACATTAGCATCATTGTTGTCTCAGTATTACATTTTCCAGCAAGCTTGCTTGCTTTTCCATTGACAATAGCTAAACCACTAACAAGTTGTTTTATGTCAGTTAACAAAGCTAATAATAGCTAAAGATAGCTATCAATAATTGTATCAAAGCTATCATTAGCTAATATTAGCGCCAATGCTAACGCTACCTTAGCTAATATTAGCTAAAGATACCAAGCTGCTATCATTAGCTAGCGTTAGCATCGCGTTAGCGTTAGCATCGGCGCTAATATTAGCTAGCGAATGATAGCTAAGTATAATTTACCAAACTGTAACGTTAGAGTCAAACATTTCGCTCTTAATTCATGTTTGTATTCTGTATGAAGTGGAAACCAATGCCAGCCTTTTTTTAAAACACAAAACCTGTATTTCTACCGTTCAAAAACGTTATTAGATAGCTAGCAGACTGGATACTGCTACTTACCTCAGAAGCTTCAAGAACACAATGGGGACGCTGTGCTGCTGAGCTGCGCAGATTTCATTGAGGCGTTCAGGGAAAGTCAGAGATTCCACCGCCAAACACAATAAATTAGCCAAATCAAATTACGTGTGTGTGTGTGTGTGTGTGTGTGTGTGTGTGTGTGTGTGTGTGTGTGTGTGTGTGTGTGTGTGTGTGTGTGTGTGTGTGTGTGTGTGTGTACACAAACATACCTACGGTTTGATGTTTAAATTGTGCATGACCTGTAAAAGCTGTGGGTGTAAGAGCAATTTATAGAGAAGGGACAAAGATAATTTTTTGAGGCTCTGCCCTCTAGTTGATGACATCACCCACTGTAAGTCATGCAATTCATACTTTGCACGTCACAACTACTGGCTGGCGGGCAAGAACATCATTCTCCTAGAAACGAAATCTATGCTAATCAAGTATCTTGCCAGGACGTCACCTGTTTTACCATACGAAAGTTGGTGTTTTGAGGTAAAAACGATATGCCATTATATTATTATATATTATATTACAGCCTGATGATTAACTAAACCCATGTAGAAAGACTAATAAAGCATCCAGCATATGTTTTTAACAACAACAACACACACACACACACACACACACACACACACACACTGTTGAAAACATACGCTGGACGCTTTATTAGTCTTTCTACATGGGTTTAGTTAATCATCGGGCTATAATAAGACCACGTTGGCTATGTAATCACTGATAACGGGGACAATTTCATAGTGGTTGGTGTAAACTTGGACATTAACGTCCCAACACAAAAAAATGTATATAAATAAATAAAGAACCAAATAACAATAGTTGGAATGCTCCTGAATCAGGTGATTGCTTGGCCTCCTATATTGCTTCTTGTAGCTTTCTCCAGAACCACCGTACCCCAAAATAACTTACAGGACCCCAAAGTAAGCTACGTGATATGCAACTTAACTAAAGACTACTGACATACATTACTTTAAAGGAAGTGTGTCTGTGTGTGTGTGTGTGTGTGTGTGTGTGTGTGTGTCTATGTGCGTGTGTATGCAATAATGTGTGTGTGAGCGATTGTGTGTGTGTCTGTGTGTGTGTTTGTTTAAGAAAAAAAGAGAAAAAGAGATAGGAAAAAGAACACTGTCATTCAAAGCAATTTCCTTTTGCTACATATGTCAGAGGTAAAAATCCTCATAAGTGGTATTTGAACACCTGATCGCCTACATCAAAGGAAAATGTCTTAACCATTACACTACCACCATAGAGACTACTACCAGCATGAGAGCTTTTGAGGATACCTTCAAAGAAGCCTTAATAAATCCAAAACAGTACATGCTATCCATACAGTGACTTCACCGAGGGAAACAGGAAGCTTTTGTGAACATCTCCATCTAAAATTCATGTGGCTGAACTTAAAAATGTGGGCATATCAGCGATTTAAAAAAGTGGTTCGTTCTGCATTTTGCTTGGAATTGTGAACAATGTTATACAGGAGAGTCAATGGAGGGAAGAGTGGAACTCTTGTCATTTGGAAGCTGACTGCGCCAAAAGTAAAACTTCCATTACATGGTACCGACTTTATTCACCTTTTTTGTTTTTCCATTACGAAAAAAAGTCCCTGGTACCTGCTAACAGGTACTTTT
Source organism: Perca fluviatilis (assembly GCF_010015445.1). Lineage (NCBI taxonomy): Eukaryota > Metazoa > Chordata > Actinopteri > Perciformes > Percidae > Perca > Perca fluviatilis. Next base: position 31,947,675 of record NC_053119.1, read on the forward strand.
TTAAGTACCACCTCAGTCGAGGTTCCAAGTGAGCTGATGCGATACTAAAAGGTGATGTAAAAACCTGCAGAAAAGAATCATCACTGATCACTGCATCATCATTGCTAGTGACAGACGGGGGTGTCCTGAACCATCCCAGCATGTTTAAATAGTTTAGCCAGCGGTGGTTGTTTGCTGCCTCCAGCTTCTTTAGAAACTAAGTTGTTCTTGGTCCTGGGGAGGCTCCACGCAGAGCTTTCTCCGGAGCATACAAGTGGCTGATGTTTATACTTCTCCGCTGGTGTGTGGGACTAGCCGGCGCAAGTGTGTTTATGTGTGTGTGTGTGTGTGTGTGTGTGTATGTGTGTGTGTATGTGTCTGTGTTTGTGTGTGTGTGTGTGTCTGCGTTTGTGTGTGTGTCTGTGTGTCCCTGTGTGTGTGTGTGTTTTTGTGTGTGTATGTCTGTGTGTGTGTGTGTGTGTGTTTCTGTGTGTGTCTGCATTTGTGTGTGTGTCTGTGTGAGGCTGTGCATGTGTGTGTGTCTGCATATATGTGTGTTTGTGTCTGTCTGTGTGTATGTGTGTCTGTGCGAGCGTGTGCATGTGTTTGCATGTGTGCGAGGTGTGTGTGTCTGTGTGTCTGTGTGTCTACGTGTGTTTGTGTGCATGTGTGTCTGTGTGTATATGTGTGGCTATGTGTGTATTTGTGTCTGCATATATGTGTTTGTGCTTGTGCGTGTATGTGCATGTGTGTTTGGGTGTGTGTGTGTATGTGTGTGTGTTTTTGTGTGTGTGTGTCTGTGTGTGTGCGTGTGTTTGTGTGTATGTGTGTCTGTGTATGTGTGGCTATGTGTGTATGTGTGTCTGCATATATGTGTGTGTGCTTGTGTGTGTATGTGCATGTGTGTTTGTGTGTGTTTATGTGTGTGGTGTGTGTGTGTGTCTGCGTGTGTGTCTGAGTTTCTGTGTTTGTGTGTATGCGTGTGTTTGTGTGTATGCGTGTGTGTCTCTGTGTGTGTGAGTGTGCAATTGTGTGCCTGTGTGTGAGTGTGCGATTGTGTGCATGTGTGTGTGTGTGTGTGTGTGTGTGTGCGTGTTTGTGTCTGTGTGTGTGTGTTTCCAGCCTACGTGTGTATACGTGTGTGTGTGTGTTTGTTCAAGAAGAAAAAAAGAGAAAAAGAGATATGAGGAAAAAGGAAATAGACCACTTTCATTCAAAGCAATTTTCAATTGCTACATATGTCAGAGGTAAAAATCCCCATAAGCAGGATTTGAACACCTGATCTCCTACGCCAAAGTCAGATGTCTTATCCATTACACTACCACTACACATTAGATGCATGGTGTTCCTTCATCTATTTAATTATCTCACCTGTTGAATCATAAACATTGTAGACCAGCTAGCGTGAGAGGTGTTGAGGATGCCTTCAAAGAAGCCTTAATAAATCCAAAACAGTACACGCTATCCATACAGTGACTTCACCGTGGGAAACAGGAAGCCTTTGTGAACGTCTCCATCTAAAATTCATGTGGCTAAACTTAAAAATGTGGGCATATCAGCGATTTCAAAAAGTGGTTCATTCTGCATTTTGCTTGGAAATGTGAACAATGTTATACAGGAGAGTCAATGGAGGGAAGAATGAAACTCTTGTCATTTGGAAGCTGACTGCGCCAAAAGTAAAAGGCGTTTCACAAAACTGAATCAAATTTCTGAAACTAGACAAAAATACCTAAGTTTTGATGTATAAATTGTGTATGCCAAGTAGATATTGTGGCCGTGAGAGCAGTTTACAGACAAGGAACTAAGATAATTTTTTGAAGCTTCACCCTCTAGCTATGACATCATCCACTCTAGCAAGCGCAATACACACTCTGTTTAATCGATAAAATTTCCTGAAAAGATCACTAAACTTAAACAGTCTTTTCACACAAACTGTAAAAGATATCAAACTGAAAAGCCATAGCCAGATAGCTGAATATTCTGTGAACATTTTAAAGTTTGTTTGGCGTCTGTAGGTGAAAGTACGAAGGAGCTGAAACGTTTGGGAGCGGAAGAAGATTTTAAGGAGTTGAAGCCTGCTCTCATTCACTTCAATGATAAAAAAAAGTGTTAAAAAGCTTAAAATTTTAAAAAGTAGAAATAGTAGAAAAAACGTACGGAATAATAACTAGAAAAATAAAGAACAGAATAACAATAGTTGGAATGCTGTAGAACAGCATTCCACCAACTAGAAAATGCATTTCCTGCATAAAATGCGTGGGAATGCTGAATAGCTGAATTGCTAAAGCTAAACTGGATAAAGTGCTTAAAAAATCAGAAAGAAGAAGTTGAAATAATGAGAATATTAGAAAAAGTGGAAATCGTTAAAAAGTTCAAAGTTGACGCTAAACTGAATTGTTGGCTATAAAAGTTGAAAAATGACAACATATGTAAAACATTGTGAGGCCTTTAGCTGAAGCAGAAGAATAGTTGAAAATGTGAAAATTGGTTCAATAAGTATGAATTTCATTGAAAAGTTGAAGAACACCACTAATAAAATATAATATAATATATAATAATAAAATTATTTCTTGAAATAGCGCAACGATAAAAGTGTAGTTATAAAATGTCCAAAGGTATCAAGAATCCATTTACAAAACCCCACCAAACACCAACGAAAGAGGAAAGAGGAAGAGGCAAAGGAAAGAAAAGACAAGACAGAGGGAAAGATTTATATGAGAAAGGAAGAGGGAAAGAGGATAGATGAGGCAAAGGAAAGAAAGACAGAGGGAAAGAGAGGATAGAGAAAGGAAGAGAGAAAGAGGAAAGAGGATAGAGGAGGTAAAGGAAAGAAAGAGACTAATTATGACGTTCGTCAGAGTAGAAACGGAAAGAGAGAGAGAGGAAAGGAGGGAGAGGGAAAGAAAAAGAAGGAGAGAGAGAGAGAGAGAGGAAGGAGAGGGAAGAGAGAGAAGGAGAGAGGGAGGAGGAGAGAGAGAGGGGGGGAGGGGGGGGGGGGGGGGGGGGGGGGGGGGGGGGGGGGGGGGGGGGGGGGGGGGGGGGGGGGAAACAGCAGAGAAAGAGACCAGAGAGGAAAGGAGAGGAGAGAGAGAAAAAGAGAGAGAGAGAGGAGAGAGAAGAGAGAGAGAGAGAGAGAGAAAGAGAAAGAGAGAGAGAAAAGAGAGAGAGAGGAGAGAGAGAATGAGAGAGAGGAGAGAGAATGAGAGAGAATGAGAGAGAGAGGAGAGAGAGAGAGAAAGAGAGAGAAAAAAGAAAGAGAAGAGAAGAGAGAGAGAGAGAGAGAAAGAGAGATAGAGAGAGAAAAAGAGAAAAGAGAGAGAAGAGAGAGAGAAAAAAAAAGAAGAGAGAGAGAGAAAGAGAGGATAGAGAGAGAGAGAAAAAGAGAGAGAAAAAAGAGAGAAAAGAGAGAGAGATAGAGAGAGAGAGAGAAAAAAAGAAAGAGAGAGAGAGAGAGAGAGAAAAGAGAGAGAGAGAGAGAAAAAGAGAGAGAAAGATAGAAAAGAGAGAGAGAATAGAGAGAGAGAAAAAGAAAGAAAGAGAGAGAGAGAGAGAGAGGAAAGAGAGTGATAGAGAGAGAGAGAAAGGAAGAGAGAGGAGGAGAGAGAGGAGTTTGAGAAGGAGGATGAAGAGAGGAAAGAAAAAAGAGAGAGAGTAGCGAGAGAAAAGAAAAAAGAGAGAGAGAGAGGGAGAGAGAAGAGAGAGAGAGAGAGAGAGAAAGAGAACAGCAGAGAGAGAAAGAGAGAGAGAGGGAGAGAGAGAGGGTATGAGAGAGAGGGGAGAGAGAGGATGAGAGAGAGATGAGAGAGAGAGAGAGAGAGATAGAGAGGAAGAGAGAGAAAGGAAAAGAAAGAGAAGAGAAGAGAGAGAGAGAGGAAAGAGAGATAGAGAGAGAGAAAGGAAGAGAGGAAAGAGAGAGATAGAGAGAGAGAGAGAAAGGAAAGAAAGAGAAGAGAGAGAGAGGAAAGAGAGATAGAGAGAGAGAGAAAGGAAGAGAGAGAAAAGAGAGAGAGGAAAGAGAGAGAGATAGAGAGGAGAGAGAGTCAAAGAAAGAAAGAGAGAGAGAGAGAGAGGAAAGAGAGATAGAGAGAGAGAAAGGAAGAGAGAGAAAGAGAGAGAGAGGAAAGAGAGAGAGATAGAGAGAGAGAGAGGCAAAGGAAAGAAAGAGAGAGAGAGAGAGAGAGGAAAGAGAGTGATAGAGAGAGAGAGTTGAAGAGAGGGGAGGGAGAGAGGAGGAGAAGAGGATGAAGAGAGGAAAGAAAAGAGAGAGAAAGGAAAGGGGAAAGAGGGAAGAGAGAGAGAGGGAAAGAGAGGAAGAGAGAGAGAAAGGAAAGAGAGAGAAAAAGGAGGAGAGAGAGGGGAAAGAGAGAGGAGAGAGAGGGAGAGAGAGGAAAGGAAAGAAAGAGAGAGAGAAGGAGGAGAGAGAGAGAGAGAAAGGAAGAGAGAGAAAGAGGGAGAGAGGGAAGAGAGAGGGAGAGAGAGGGAGAGAGGAAAGGGAAAGAAAAGAGAGAGAGAGAGAGAGGAAGAGGAGAGAGAGAGAGAAAGGAAGAGAGGGAGGGAGAGGGAGGGAGAAAGGAGGGAGAAAGAGGAAGAGGAAAGAGAAAGAGGGAGAGAGAGAGAGAGAGAGACGGATTGAAGGGAGGAGAGAGAGAGAGAGAGAGAGGGAAGAGAGAAGAGAGAGAAAAGGAAGAGAGAGAGGGGAGGAGAGGGAGGGAGAAGGAGGGGAAGAGAGAGAAGAGAGAGAGAGAGGAAGAGAGAGAGAAAGGGAGAGAGAGAGAGAGAGAGAGAAGAGAGAGGAAGAGAGGCAGATAGAAAGGAGATAGAGAGGAGGGAGCGAGAGAAGACAGACAGACAGACCAGAACAAGAGAATAGAACAGAGAAGACAGACTAAAGTTCATATTCCTGCCTTAATATCTGGGTGTGTATCTGTTGTCATGATAACGACTGGCCAGTGAATGTTTGTAGTAGTTAAAGTAGTGAGAGTAGTCTTTCACTCTCTCCATCTCTCCTTCTCCCTCCCTCTCTCCCTCCCCCTCTCTCTTCCTTTCTCTCTCTCTATCACTCTCTTTCCCTCTCTCTCTCTCTTTCCCTTTGCCTCTCCTCTATCCTCTCTCTCTCTCTCTCATCCCCTCTCTCTCCCCTCTCGGCTCCTGTCCTCTTTTCTCTCTCTCTCCTTCTCTCTCCATCCCTCCTTCTCCATCCCTCTCTCCCTCCCTCCCCCTCTCTCTCTCTCTTTCTTTCCCTCTCTCCCACTCCTTTCCTCTCTATCCCTCTCTTTCTCTCTTGTTTGTTCTATGCAATGGATGTAGCTGATAAAAAGTCTTTTAGTCAATTTATTGAAACTTCCACTTTTGACAGTTTTACAGTTTAGCTTACCACTTTTCTACAAATGTATTTCAAGAAATTATTTTATTATTATATATTATATTTTATTAGTGGTGTTCTTCAACTTTTCAATGAAATTCATACTTATTGAACCAATTTCCACTTTTTCAACTATTCTTCAGCTAAAGACCTCACAATGTTCTACATATTTTGTCATTTTTCTACTTTTAAAGCCAACAATTCAGTTTAGCGTCAACTTTTAACTTTTTAACGATTTCCACTTTTTCTAATATTCTCACTATTTCAACTTCTTCTTACGGATTTGAGCTATTCATCCAGTTAGCTTTAGCAATTCAGCTATTCAGCATTCCCACGCATTTTCTGCGGGAAATGCATTTTCTAGTTAGTGGGAATGCTGTTGAACAGCATTCCAACTATTGTTATTCTGTTCTTTATTTTTCTAGTTATTATTCCGTACGTTTTTTGGCTCTCTGTAACTTCTGCATACTTTCAGCTATTTAAACCATTCAACTTTTCAAATGTTCAGCTCTTTCAGCTAATGATGAGACTTCTTCAACTTTTTTTCTACTATTTATACTTTTTAAAATTTTAAGCTTTTTAACACTTTTTTTAACATTGAAGTGAATGAGAGCAGCCTTCAACTCCTTAAAATCTTCTTCGCTCCCAAAATGTTAAGCTCCTTCATACTTTCACCTGACGCGTCAAACAAACTTTAAAATTTTACAAAATATTCAGCTATCAGGCTAGCTATTTTCAGTTTGATATCTTTAACAGTTTTTGTTAAAAGCTGTGTTTAAGTTTAGTGATCATTTCAGGAAATTTTATCGATTAAACAGTGTTGCGTGAGCTAGAGTGGATGATGTCATAGCTAGAGGGTGAAGCTTTGAAAAAATTATCTTTGTCCCTTCTCAATAAATTGTTCTCACGCCCACAATATCTACTTGTCATACACAATTTATACATCAAAACGTAGGTATTTTTGTCTAGTCTCAGCCAATCTGCTCAGTTTTGTGATACGCCTTTTACTTTTGGCTGGTTGAGCTTGACAAGAGGTCCATATCTTTCTCCATTGGCTCCAATGTTAAAACTCCTGGATATTTCCCAGCGAAACACTGAACGAACCACTTTTTGAAATTGCTGATATGACCACATTTTTACGTTTATCCACATAAATTTTATACCGATACGTTCACAAAGGCCTTATGGTCCTCAGGATGACGTCATTTGACTGATAGCAGTTATCGTTTGCCACTGTGAGGCTTTGTTTGAGAGCTCGCTCTCAGGGACTCTGAATAGCTGAAGCACAGCACAGCTGACAGATTCAGCAGGTGTTGCTCATCAACTTGATTACAGACATCAAAGCATGTTTATAAACATATCCACTGGCCATTCGTTACCATGACAACACTTTCACAGACACACCCAGATACTACAGGCAGTAATATGAACAGTAGTCTATACAGATACTACAGACAGTAATATGAACAGTAGTCTATACAGATACTACAGGTAGTAATATGAACAGTAGTCTATACAGATACTACAGGCAGTAATATGAACAGTAGTCTATACAGATACTACAGGCAGTAATATGAACATTAGTCTATACAGATACTACAGGCAGTAATATGAACAGTAGTCTAGATCTGTTGCCTTCCACTTCTGTCTGTCTGTCTTCTCTGTTCTATTCTCTTGTTCTGGTCTGTCTGTCTGTCTGTCTGTCTGTCTGTCTGTCTGTCTGTCTGTCTGTCCTGGTCTCTGGTCTCTGTTCTCTGTTCTCTGTTCTCTGTTCTCTGTCCTGGTCTCTGTCCTGGTCTCTGTCTGTCTGTCCTCTGCTCTCTTTCTGTCCTCTTTCGTCTTTCCTCTTTCTGTCCTCTTTCTTCTTTCTGTCCTCTTTCCTCTTTCTGTCCTCTCACTCTCTTTCCTCTTTCTGTCCTCTTTCCTCTTTCTGTCTCTTTCTGTCCCTCTTTCTTTCTTTCCTCTTTCCTCTTTCCTCCCTCTGTTTTCTTTCCTCTTTCTGTCCTCTTTCTGTTCTCTTTCTTCTTTCCTCTTTCTCTCTCTGTTCTCTTTCATCTCTGTCCTCTGTCCTCTTTCCTCTTTCTGTCCTCTTTCCTCTTTCTGTTCTTTCTTCTTTCCTCTTTCCACTTTCTTCTTTCCTCTTCCTGTCCTCTCGCTCTCTGTTCTCTTTCCTCTTTCTGTCCTCTTTCTGTCCTCTTTCCTCTTTCTGTCCTCTTTCTTCTTTCTGTCCTCTCGCTCTCTTTCCTCTTTCTGTCCTCTTTCTTTCCTCTTTCTGTCCTCTCGCTCTCTTTCTGTCCTCTGTCCTCTTTCCTTCCTCTTTCTGTCCTCTCGCTCTCTGTTCTCTTTCCTCTTTCTGTCCTCTCGCTCTCTTTCTGTCCTGTCCTCTTTCCTCTTTCTGTCCTCTTTCCTCTTTCTGTCCACTTTCTTCTTTCTGTCCTCTCGCTCTCTTTCTGTCCTGTCCTCTTTCCTCTTTCTGTCCTCTTTCCTCTTTCTGTCCTCTTTCTTCTTTCCTCTTTCTGTCAGTAAGAGCTGTGTTTAAACTATTCTTCAGCTTCAGCTAAAGACCTCACAATGTTCTACATATTTTGTCATTTTTCAACTTTTATAGCCAACAATTCAGTTTAGCGTCAAATTTGAACTTAACGATTTCCACTTTTTCAACTATTCTCACTATTTCAACTTCTTCTTCGCAGTTTGGGCTATTCATCCAGTTAGCTTTAGCAATTCAGCTATTCAGCATTCCACGCATTTTCTGCAAGAAATGCTTTCGGTTTCTTTTTTTTTTTTTTTTTTTTTTAGATGAATGTTGAGTAGTCTTATCTCAGAATCTCTTCTGCGCAGCCAAAAACAAACTTTAAAATGTTCACAAAATATTCAGCTATCAGGCTATGGCTTTTCAGGTTGATATCGTTTACAGTTTTTGTGAAAAAGCTGTTTAAGTTTAGTGATCATTTTAATACATTTTATCGATTAAACAGAGTGTGTATGTGGCTGGTTAGAGTGATGATTTCATCATTCAGAGGGTGAAGCTTCAAAAAAATAATCTTTGTCCCTTCTATATAAATTGCTCGTGCATCCACAATTTTTACTTGTCATACACAATTTATACATCAAAACGTAGGTATTTTTTCGAGTTTCAGGCAATGTGCTCAGTTTTGTGATATGCCTTATACTTTTGGCTGGTTGAGCTTCCAAATGACAAGAGTCCCAATTTTCCTCCATTCACTCTCCTGTTTAACATCTTTCACATTTCCAAGCAAAACGCAGAACGTACCACTTTTTTAAATCGCTGATATGCCCACATTTCTAAGTTTATCAACATATATTTTATACCGATACGTTCACAAAGGCCTTGTGGTGCTCAGGATGACGTCATTTGACTGATAGCAGTTATTGTTTTGGCAGTCCGAGCCTTTATTTGAGAGCTTGCTGTCAGTGTCTCTGAGCTGCATGTTGCCCAGCTGACAGATTCAGCAGGTGTACACGCTCGTTAAACTGATTAAACTTCAAAGGCTGTTTCATATTTCTGCATATGTGAGTCATTATCAGTTAGAAAATATACTCAGACCTCACAATGTTCTACATATTTTGTCATTATTCAACTTTTAAAGCCAACAGTTCAGATTAGCGTCAACTGTTTAATTTTTAAACCATGTTACCATGACAACACTTTCACAGACACACACCCAGATACTACAGGCAGTAATATGAACAGTAGTCTATACAGATACTACAGGCAGTAATATGAACAGTAGTCTATACAGATACTACAAGCAGTAATATGAACAGTAGTCTATACAGATACTACAGGCAGTAATATGAACACTAGTCTAGATCTGTTGCCTTCCACTTCTGTCTGTCTGTCTTCTCTGTTCTCTTCTCTTGTTCTGCTCTGTTGTTCTGTCTGACTGTATGTCTCCTTATCAGTCTGTGTCTCCCTCCCTCCCTTCCTCCTTCTCTCTCTCCGTCCCTCCTGTTTTTGTTTTTGTCTCCCTCCCCCTCCCTCATTCTCCGTCTCTCGCTGTCTCCTGCCCTACTTCTGTCTTCCTCCATCTGTTTCCCTTCCTCCCTCTGTCTTCCTTCCTCCCTCCCTCCCTCTGTCTGTCCCTCCTTTCCTCTTTTTCTCTCCCTCTCCTCTCCTTTTTTTTTTTTTCTCTTTCTTTACCTCGTCTCTCTTCTCTCTTCTCCTTCTCCCTCCCTCTCTTCCCCCCTCTTTCTTTCTCTCTCCATCTCTCTTTCTTTCTCTCTCTTCCTTTCTCTCTGCCTCTGTCTCTCCCTCTTTCTCTCTCTTTCCATCTCTCTTCCTCTCTCTCTCTTTCCTTCTTTCTCTCTCTTTGTCTCTCCCTCTCTCCCTCTCTTCGATGCCTTAATACGAATCAAACTATTTTTTTTTCAACATCCTTGTCATAATTGCATTTCATTTTTTGTTTTCAATGCAAAGTTGTTCAGCCCCCTTCTTTTCAGGCAATATATTTCACATCTCATCTCAGCTAGATTGATGCTTTTTCGTTCTATGCAGTGTATATGTCTGATAAAATATTTCTTCTTTCAGCCTTTTCTAGTCAATTTATTTGAACTTCCACTTTTGACAGTATTACAGTTTAGCTTGCAGCTTTTCTAGAAATGTATTTCAGCTCTTACCTTTTTAAGGTAATGCAGTTTAGCTTCCTTCTCTGACAATTTTCCAGATTTTTAAGCAGTGCGGTGCAATGCATTTGGGCTTTAAGATTTTTCATACAATTTGTTATATATTTCTGCATATGAGTCATTATCAGTTAGAAAATATACTCAGACCTCACAATGTTCTACATATTTTGTCATTTTTCAACTTTTAAAGCCAACAGTTCAGTTTAGCGTCAACTTTTAGCTTTTTAATGAAATTCATACTTATTAAAACGATTTCCACTTTTTCTATTACTCTCACTACTTCAACTTCTTCTTACAGATTTAAGCTATTCATCCAGTTAGCTTTAGCAATTCAGCTATTCAGCATTCCCACGCATTTTCTGCAGGAAATGCAGTTTCTAGTTTCTATCTAGCCAGATAGTTCAGGATCATTCTTTTGCGTCTTTTCACTGAGGTGAGATGCGTGAAATGAAAATAGGCGAATCATAATTGAAAAAATAAAAAAAGAGAGAAAAAAAAGAGAGAAAAGAAGAGAAAGAGAGAGAAAGAAAAGAGAAGAGAGAGAGAAAAAAAGAAAGAAAGAGAGAGAAAAAAAAAAAAAAGAAGAAGAAAAAAAAGAGGAGGAAAAAAAAAAAGAAGAGAGAAAGAAGAAGAAAAAAAGAAAAAAAAAAAAATAAAAAAAATAAAGAGAAAAAAAAAAAAAAAAAAAAAAAAAAAAAAAAAAAAACAGGCTAGGTACAGAAAAAAAAAGATAAGAGCGTTTTGCGCTTAAGAGAATTTGATAAAAGACAGACAGACGAAGAAGGACAAAGGTCGTGTGGTATTTATATCGTGACTCTGTGTATCATCACTCCTGTGTTTGTATAGACTACTGTTCATATTACTGCCTGTAGTATATGTATAGACTACTGTTCATATTACTGCCTGTAGTATCTGTGTGTGTGTCTGTGAAAGTGTTGTCATGGTAACCAGTGGCCTGGAAATGTTTATAAACATGCTTTGATGTGTTTAATCAAGTTAACGAGCCTGTCACCTGCTGAATCTGTCAGCTGTGCTGTGCTTCAGCTATTGAGAGACACTGAGAGCGAGCTCTCAAATAAAGCCTCAGAATAGCAAAACGATAACTGCTATCAGTCAAATGACGTCATCCTGAGTACCACAAGGCCTTTGTGAACGTATCGGTATAAAATTTATGTTGATAAACTTACAAATGTGGGCATATCAGCGATTTAAAAAAGTGGTTCGCTGTGCGTTTCGCTGGTAATTGTGGAGCATTTTTTATATGGGAGCCAATGGAGGAAGATTTCAAACTCTTGTCATTTGGAAGCTTCCTGAGCCATAAGTATAAGGTGTATCACAAAACTGAGCACATCGGCTGAAACTAGATAAAAATACCTACGTTTTGATGTATAAATTGTGTATGACAAGTAGAAAATGTGGGCGTGAGAGCAGTTTATAGAGAAGGGACAAATATCTTTTTTTTAAGGCTCTGTGCTCTAGCTATGATGTCATCCACTCTAAGTAGCGCAATACACACTCTGTTTAATCGATAAAATTTCCTGAAATGATCCCTAAACTGCTTTTTCACAAAAACTGTAAAAGATATCAAACTGAAAAGCCGTAGCCTGATAGCTGAATATTTTGTGAACATTTTAAAGTTTGTTTGGCGTATCACAAAACTGAGCAGATTGGCTGAGACTAGACAAAAATACCTACGTTTTGATGTATAAATTGTGTATGACAAGTAGATATTGTGGGCGTGAGAACAATTTATTGAGAAGGGACAAAGATAATTTTTTCAAAGCTTCACCCTCTAGCTATGACATCATCCACTCTAGCTCACGCAATACACACTGTTTAATCGATAAAATTTCCTGAAATGATCACTAAACTTAAACAGCTTTTAACAAAAACTGTTAAAGATATCAAACTGAAAAGATATTGCGCTAGCCTGTGCGAATATTTTGTGAAAATTTTAAAGGTTGTTTGGCGTCTGTAGGTGAAAGTATGAAGGAGCTGAACATTTTGGGAGCCGGAAGAAGATTTTATAGGAGTTGAAGGCTGCTCTCATTCCGCCTAAAAATGTTAAAAAAAGGTTAAAAGCTAAAATTTTAAAAAGTATAAATAGTTGAAAACAGTTAAGAAGTGCTCCCGTTAGCTAAAAGAGCTGAACATTTGAAAAGTTGAATGGTTTAAATAGGTGAAAGTATGCAGAAGTTACAGAGAGCGCAAAAACGTCACGGAAGAGGGAATAATAAGAAGAAACACTAGAAAATGCATTTCCTGCAGAAAATGCGTAGGGAATGCTGAATATATTCAAAGCTAACTGGATGAATAGCTAAATATTACAAGAAGAAGTTGAAGTAGTGAGAGTAGTTGAAAAATTGAAATCGTTTTAATAAGTATGAATTTTATTAAAATTTTTAAAGTTGACGCAAACTGAACTTTTAAAAGTCGGAAAAATTAGGGGAAAATATGTAGAACATTGTGAGGTCTGAGTATCTAACTGATAATGACTTACATATGCAGAAATATGAAACAAATTGTATGAAAAAAATCTAAGCAAATGCATATGCAGATCTGAATAATCTGGAAAATTGTCAGAGAAGGAAGCTAAACGGCATTACCTTAAAAGGTAAGAGCGGAAATACATTTCTAAAAAAGCTGGAAGTTAAACTGTAATACTGTCAAAAGTGGAAGTTCAAATAAATTGACTAGAAAAGGCTGAAAGACGAAATACTTTATCAGACATATACACTGCATAGAACGAAAAAGCATCAATCTAGCTGAGGATGAAGGATGTGAAATATATTGCTTGAAAAGAAGGGGGCTGAAAAACTTTGCATTGAAAACGAAAAAATTAAATGCATTTATGACAAGGATGTTGAAAAAAACATAGTTCAATTCATATTAAGGCATCGAAGAGAGGGAGAAAGGGAGAGACAAAGAGAGAGAAAGAGAAGGAAAGAGAGAGAGGGAGAGAGAGGGAGAGATAGGGAGAGTGAGAGTGAGAGAGAGAGGGAAAGAGAGCGAAAGAGAGGGATAGAGAGGGAGAGAGAGAGACAGAGGGAAAGAGAGAGAGAGAGAGGGAAAGAAAGAGAGATGGAAAGAGAAAAGGAAGAGAGGGGGGAGAGAGGGAGGGAGAAGGAGGGATGGAGAGAGAAGGAGAGAGAAAGAGAACAGAGACAACAGGGAAGAGAGAGGGAAAAGAAAAAAGAAAGAGAAAAAGAAAAACAAATAAGAGGGGAGAGAGATAAAGGGGCAAAGAGAGAGAGGGATAGAGAGGGAGAGAGAGGCAGAGGGAAAAAGAGAGAGAGAGGGAAAGAAAGAGAGAGATAGAGAGAGAGGGGCGGAAGGAGACACAGACAGATAAGGAGGGAGACAGACAGACAGACAGAGACCATACCAGACAGACAGAGACCAGAGGACAGAGACCAGACGACAGAGACCAGGACAGACAGAGACCAGAGGACAGAGACCAGGACAGAGACCAGAGGACAGAGACCAAAACAGACAAACAGAGACCAGAGACCAGGACAGACAGACAGAGACCAGAGGACAGAGACCAGGACAGACAGACAGATACGAGAGGACAGAGAACAGGGGACAGAGACCAGAGGACAGAGACCAGAGGACAGAGACCAGACAGACAGACAGAGACCAGAGGACAGAGACCAGGGGACCGAAACCAGAGGACAGAGACCAGGGGACAGAGACCAGAGGACAGAGACCAGACAGACAGAGACCAGGACAGAGACCAGAGGACAGAGACCAGACAGAGACCAGAGGACAGAGACCAGGGACAGAAACCAGAGGACAGAGACCAGGGGACAGAGACCAGAGGACAGAGACCAGGGGACAGAGACCAGAGGACAGAGACCAGACAGACAGACAGAGACCAGGACAGAGACCAGGACAGAGACCAGAGGACAGAGACCAGAGGACAGAGACCAGGGGACAGAGACCAGAGGACAGAGACCAGAGGACAGAGGCCGGGGGACAGAGACCAAGACAGACAGACAGAGACCAGAGGACAGAGACCAGGGGACAGAGAACAGAGGACAGATACCAGGACAGAGACCAGAGGACAGAGAGCAGGACAGAGGCCAGAGGACAGTGACCAGACAGACAGAGACCAGGACAGAGACCAGAGGACAGAGACCAGACCGACAGACAGAGACCAGGACAGAGACCAGAGCACAGAGACCAGACAGACAGACAGAGACCAGAGGACAGAGACCATGGGACAGAAACCAGAGGACAAATACCAGAGGACAGAGACCAGACAGACAGACAGAGACCAGGACAGAGACCAGAGGACAGAGACCAGACAGAGACCAGAGGACAGAGACCAGACAGACAGACAGAAGTCCAAATCTATACCCTACTGCTCATATTACTGCCTGTAGTATCTGGGTGTGTCTGTGAAAGTGTTGTCATGGTAACAGCCAGTTAATGTTTATAAACAGTCTTTGAAGTTTAATCAGTTTAATGAGCGTGTATACCTGCTGAATCTGTCAGCTGGGCCACATGCAGCTCAGAGACACTGACAGCAAGGTCTCAAATAAAGGCTCGGACAGCCAAAACCATAACTGCTATCAGTCAAATGACATCATCCTGAGCACCACAAGGCCTTTGTGAACGTATCGGTATAAAGTTTATGTTGATAAACTTAAAAATGTGGGCATATCAGCGATTTAAAAAAGTGGTTCGCTGTGCGTTTCACTGGGAAATTTTGGAGCATTTTTAATATGGGAGCCAATGGAGGAAGATTTCAAACTCTTGTCATTTGGAAGCTTGCTGAGCCAAAAGTATAAGATGTATTACAAAACTAAGCAGATTGGCTGAAACTAGACAAACATACCTACATTTTGATGTATAAATTGTGTATGACAAGTAGATATTGTGGGCGTGAGAGCAATTTATAGAGAAGGGACAAAGATAATTATATTAAGGCTCTGTGCTCTGGCTATGACATCATCCACTCTAAGCAACCCAATACACACTCTGTTTAATCGATAACATTTCCTGAAATGATCACAAAACTTTAAAAGATATCAAAACACTGAGCACACCCTGAATTCCTGAATATTTTGTGAACAGTTTAAAGTTTGAATCAAGTCTGTAGGTGGAAGAATGTAGGAGGAGATACATTTTCAAGCAGAAGAGGATTTGAAGGATTTGAAGCATGCTCTCATTGCTTCAATGTTAAAAAAAAGTGTTAAAAAGCTTAATATTTTATAAAGTATAAATAGTAGAAAAAAAGTTGAAGTCCCATCATTAGCTGAAAGAGCTGAACATTTAAAAAGTTGAATGGTTTTAATAGCTGAAAGTATGCAGAAGTTACGCAGAGCCAAAAACCTACGGAATAAAAAAAATGGCCGAACAGAATAACAATAGTTGGAATGATGTAGAACAGCATTCCCACAACTAAGAATAATAAAGAACAGAATAACAATAGTTGGAATGCTGTAGAACAGCATTCCCACAATTACCCAGAAAATGAGAAAAAAAACATGCCAGAGAAAACAGAAAAAAGGAGGACAATACTTTATAAGATCAACATCAACACAGCAGCACAGGTTATTCCAACTCAATTTACTGAAACAACAACTCATAAAGGAATAGTTTGACAATTTGGGAAAGACACCTATTCACTTATTGTCGAGAGTTAGATCAATACAAAGCAACAATTGGTTGGTTTACTTTACTCACATTACACGGTGGTGCGGTGGTTAGCACTGTCGCCTCACAGCAAGAAGGTTGTGGGTTCGTACCCCGGTTGGCCCGGCCTTTCTGTGTTGAGTTTGCATGTTCTCCCCGTGTCTGTGTGGGTTCTCTCCGGGTACTCCGGCTTCCTCCCGCCAACCAAAGACATGCGGGCTAGGTTTATTGGTGTCCCTAAATTGTCCGTAGGTGTGACTGTGTGAGTGAGTGGTTGTTCGTCTATGTGTGGCCCTGCGATGGACTGGCGACCTGTCCGGGGTGTACCCCGCCTTTCGCCCGACGTATGCTGGGATTGGCTCCAGCCCCCCCACGACCCTGTGCGCGGGATAAGTGGTTGACGATGGATGGATAGATGGACTTTACTCACATTTGTTTATAATTGCTTATAGTCACACTAAGGTATGTACTGTAGGCCCACAGTATCCATCCTGTCATATGTGTAAAATAGCAGAAGTGAAAGCGAAACAAATCACACTTTCTGTCTGTTCTGTCAGGCAGGTTGTGTGCTGATTTTTGAACTGAAAGACATGTATGGGAGGGATGGAGAGGCAGTAATAAATACTGTGGGGGACTAATTATTGTCCTTTCGTAAGACAAAATGCGATATTGTAATCATTTGCACCGTGGTTATATTTACCATTTAGTTTTTTTGCCCAAATAAAAATGCAGAAATTAATTAGGCTACAATGTTTCGGCATTTGTTTCATGCCTTTCACACTGCAGGTTATAGGTTGCTTACATATGGAAGTAAATCGGTGCCATCGGCTTTTGAATTCGAATTTTTAGCACTGAATTTTTATGCTATGTCATTTTTTTTCAATGTTTAAAAAAAATCTATGTAAATGTGATGTCTCAAAAAATTCACTGTAAAAAAATTCAACATATCAAAGATTCAGTGTAAAAAAATTCAATGTCTCAAAAAATTCAGTGTAAAAAAATTCAACATATCAAAGATTCAGAGTAAAAAAATTCAATGTCTCAAAAACAACATCCGGGTAACCAAGGAGAAGCAATCAATCCCTGTTACAATCAAGTTACGCTCCTTTGGTCATGTGACCAAAGTTCAGGTGAGTTCTGGTCAGAGGTCATGGCTCCGGTCAGAGCTCAGCATGGCTCAGAACACAAATGGTGGCGCTTCGGTGAGTGCACTCTTTATTTACCGGTTGTGTTTGTAAAAGTCAGTAATAGTTACCGGACACGTTGCACATTAACATAATTTGTTGAACAATGTCTACAGGGAACTTTTAATGAGGTGGCATTCGTTAAAAATGTGTCAGCTATTAGCCAGCGTTGTTAGCTATTAGCTAACTTTATATTACCATGGTTTACTGTTGGTAACATTACTCACAGTTCTGTGGCAGCGAGTATGATCTGACTGACAAGAAATGTCTGACTACAGTACATTTAACAGCTGGTCAGTTAAGAGCTGCTTCACTTTACTCAAAACTGTTTTAAAAATAGTATAAATGGATAGCCGATAATATAACTGTCACCAAACTCCTATAATGCGTATTGAAGTCTAGTTAGTAACATTTAACTGTTTAAAACTTGATTTTTGTGCTGCTGGTTTGTAATATCCTTTGTCCTGTATTTTTGATGACAGGATAGTCAGCCTGATGAAATTGTGCAGTCAGCCAGGCGCTTATTGCATTTAATCAGTTTGTCTGAAAGACAACGGGGCGCAGCTAGTGGTGGAGTAACAAATCAAGTTCTGAGGTTTAGTATTAAGCTTTAGTTCATGTACATATGGCTTATTTTACTTATACATTGCAGATGTATTGATGATTAATACATATTCGTGGATACAATCCTGCAGAGAACAGAGGCATGCAGAGAGACCATCACTTCAAATGGAAATGACCAGGTAAAGACTTAAGGGAGATGTTTGCTATTTTAAATGCAAGCCCTATGTATACACATTTTGACAGGCTGCTGATTTGTACAGGCAAAATTCTGCTTAGATGTTCAAATCTAAGTTAGTAAACTCTGGAAGAAAGCATCTGATGTCTTGTGAGTATTCAGTAAAATATATAAAGGCCTGTTTCACTTAAGGCTAATGTGAAATTTCTTTATGAACAGAAAAAAATATAAAATGGGATTTGAAGGTCTAAATTATTGCCTATTGCACTTCATTGGAATTGAAATTCAAATACAGTGCAAGGTTTTCTATTTTCATCAGTCATATAAGACAATGTTCAAATACGCCTTTCGCAATAACATCCTCCTTTAATTAGAAAAAAGTTAACAGATGATGTGGTAGTTAATGTTTTTACACTCTTATTTTCTATAGGTCCTTTCCAGGTGTTTTTACCAAGGCCAGAGGGAAGAGGTGCTTTCCTGCAGCAAATCTTGTTCCTGCCAAGAGACTTAAACCACTTGATGTGGCTTTCTATTTGTTGCCAAAGCAGTGTGAAAAAACTCCAAAAGAGCAGGAGCATATAGTCCATATGCATGCAGGATTGGGCCGTAGGACTGCTCATCTAGATGAAAGCACAACACATGAAGAGGTAATAACAAGAAATGTATTATTTAGGCTAGCTGTATTGTATATTGTATTCTGAGGAATACAATATATAAGGATTTGCTAGTTTTTCATGCAGTGTGATGAATGCTATTTCTGATTTGAATGATCTCTCTTTGGAGAGGCTTATACTTGTATCCATTTTTTTGCTTACAGTTATGTGATGCCCTCAAAGTTTTATTTCCAAAATTGGGGGCCATGACTGGTGGGTGGCTGCTATACAAATCTGCAGGTAGGCCAACACACGTTTGTGTATTAGTGTTGCTCAGTCATAAAAAAGTACATTTGCAGCAGCTAACTTCACATTATGCAATGCACAACACTGTTACTTTATAATTGAACAGATGGTAAATTAAACTTTGAATGATTTCCTCAAACTCATCTCTGTACATTTATTATTAAGCCTGTTCAATTTAAGACATTTTGTTAACCTTTATTAGGTCATGCCTGACTGCAAATCAGCAACTAATTGTTTAATTTTAATATAATAAAAAAAAGCTAGACTTGTGTTGTTTTGGGTGACTTCTTCAGCCTGGTCTGTTGTCAGACAAGAAGTCTAGTTGCTTTGACTTAACTTCTAGATATAATCTATATCTAATATACTGTTGAAAGTCCTAATTTTCCTCTCCTCTTTTCTATAGGTGGATGGGGTAGCCGAAAACTCTCTCTTGTGGCTCCTGATGAGACTGGCTATACAGGCATGATCTTGAAGTCTGTAAGTCGTGGGGGTAAAAATCTTTTCATAGCCCCAATTCAAGAGGAACTCAGCACAAATCCCCTACCACTAACTGATGAAGCATTCAGTAGCATGCCAAAAGCCACATGTCAGAAGTGTGGAGTTGCAGTTCCTCTTCCACTCCTGACCGAACACATCAAGTCTTGTGATGTCATGTATGTTGGCAGTTGTGATAACCTGGCTAATGTGGAAAGCAGTGAGCCTGAAGACAGAAAATGTAAGAATTCTTCATTTTAAGCTTTTGTGAGCATATTGTATAGTATTAAACAACAGAAAAATTGCCGTTAATATTAATAATATTATTACTTTGACAAGGAATATCTCTATTTTGACTCAAGTAATGGTGTTGCGTTGTGTACTTTGTACTTCAAATGTTACACGGCTTTTTGAAGGAGAGCCTGGCCATTTAGTCCCCTCAGCCTCTCACTTTCTTGTGGAAAGTGATATGTTCATGGTGGCAGGGAGAATGGTAGGCCACTCCTTTCTTCATGGAGGACCATGCCTGTTGGGACTCAGCCCTGCTGTTGTTCATGTCCTGCTTGGTGGGAGTCCTGAAACTGCAACTGTTACAGTAGAGAACTGTCCAGACCTGGACATCAGAGAAACAATCGAGCTTGTATGTTTGATTTGAGAAAAGTTTTTTCTTTCACTAAGATTTTATGTACACTGGGGCACCCTTATATTGTGTATCCATTATCCTTATTGAGTGACGTTAATATATGGCTAAGCTTATCAAATCAAGAGGGAGTGAACGACATTTTTAATACTTAGTTTTGTAATACTGTAAATGTAGTAGTATATAAAAATCTTGATTTTAGAGCTGCTAAAATGCCAGTAATCTGTAAATAAAATAGAGGGTGGCGCTTATTTGGATCCACTATGTAATATTCATATTCATTACTTTTTGCAAGTGCACATACAGAGGACAAATTAAAGGAAAAACCAACATAAAGTGTTGGTAAGGTGTTGGGCCACCATGTGCTGCCAGAACAGCTTCACTGCTTCTTGTCATGGATTCTACCAGTCTCTGAACTCTACTGGAGGGATGAACACCATTCTTCCAAAAGATATTCCCTCATTTGGTGTTTTGATGATGGTGGTGGAGAGCGCTATCTAACACATCGGCCAAAAATGTCCCATAGGTGTTCAATTGGGTCAGATATGGTGACTGTGAAGACCATAGTATATAATTCACATTACATTTTCATCAAACCATTCAGTGACCACTATGGATGAATCCCCCTTCACAGTAGGGGTTAGGTATTTCAGTTTTTTCCTTTTAATTTGTCCCCCATCTGTAGTATCTGGCATTACACATATTTTTTTCTATCTCCTAATCAGTTTCCCTCTGTCTTGAAGCTTGAAGGGGGATCCATACTGTCAGATAAGGATAAACAGCGTGTCCAGGACTTGGTCCATGCCTGGGACCTCCCTTGCCTAACTGAGAAAAACAGGAGATTTTTGAGAAGCTATTGATCCATGATCCATGATCCTGTGAGTGAAAGTCCAAATTATTTTTTTATCCTGTGTGTGATGTTTTGGTTATAAATGCACATTGCCAAGTTATTTTCCTAGAAACATAAAAGATGGTGGGTGGTCTGTAATACTGCAAATGCAAGGAGTTTTATCAGTCTGCAGGAGAACAGTATTATTTCCTCATTCACCAGTGGATTGAAGCATAATAAATGTATTCAAATGGAATTATTGTTTTTCTATCTTACTCTTCAAGCTTTTCGATAAGGAATGTTACATGTTCTATCCTGTCTGTCTTATTACTATTAACAAGTAATAGGACGTCTCACATGACAAATCAAGCAGCTGAGACGAGGTGTTAAAGAAACCCCAATGTGGACACTGGTGACCCAAAGACCTGACACAGTGGCCTTGCTTTTTCTGAAAGAGGGAGCAGGAAATTTCAGCCCTGAGGTTAATTTTAATTACTCTGATCTTGTGATGTTATTTTCCTAGTAAATATTATGGTTCATACCTGGTCAGCATGTAGAGCTGTCGGTTTTCAATCTTGTTCTTGTTATTTATGTTTTCCTACATACATAATCCCACAATCGACATCACAGCTACCAACCAGTGATATTTGATCAAAAATGATATGCGATTTTGAGTCTTTTTCATGCTATTTTTTCAATGCAGGTACTTCTTCAGCAACTCACATGGCCTCGTGAGGATAGTGACGATGATGACGATTGTTCAGTTGACACCAAATGCAGCATATCAGGCTATCTTGAAACAGTTCATTGCTGATGGTAGGTGTACAGAGACACTTGGAAGTGCCATTTAAATATTATTTGGTTACCTATTAAAGTAGTATAAAAGCTGTATAGCTATTTAAATATTCAGCGTGAACTTCACACATTCACTATTGAGCTGGAAACAGCAACATGACATGAATTTTTTTTTTTTAAATCCACCTGATTTAAAAAAACAAACAAGAAAAAGTAGTCATGTTGCTGTTTTCAACTCAAGAGACGAGTCAAACCAACTCTCATTCTAAAAATTATTTTCTGTAAACTAATCTCAAGGGTTTGACTAATCATTTATTGAGTGTAAGCTGTTAGTGCCATAGTTGGCCATTTATCCTGATGACTAATAAAGTCCAAAAAGATTTTTATTTCCTTTTAATCTACTCCATAGCAACACCAACTGAACTGACCGACCTGGTCAAATTCTGGACCGAATGGGAGATTCTACCACTGAGTCTCTCTGTAGAAGTGGTCGAGGGCAGATACCCAACAGCCGCCACTTGCTTTGAGACCTTGCGCATCCCAGGGCATTACAAGAATTACACATCTCTTAAATGTGACATCCTGGCCTGTATTTGCAGTTGCCATAGAGGATTTGGTCTTGTGTGAGTGACATTTGGCTTGTATTTACCCTTGTAAGACAAGATTTGATGTTAAAATGTTTGTTTTTAAGCTTGTTAGTTTTGTTAAAAGATATGTTGTAAACTATCTCACACTCAAAGAAAACATTCAGGAAGTTAATATACAGTACAGGCCAAAAGTTTGGACACACCTTCTCATTCAATGTGTTTCTTTATTTTCATGACTATTTACATTGTAGATTCTCACTGAAGGCATCAAAACTATGAATGAACACATATGGAATTATGTACTTAACAAAAAAGTGTGAAATAACTGAAAACATGTCTTATATTTTAGATTCTTCAAAGTAGCCACCCTTTGATTTTTTTGATAACTCTGCAAACCCTTGGTGTTCTCTCAATGAGCTTCATGAGGTAGTCACCTGAAATGGTTTTCACTTCACAGGTGTGCTTTGTCAGGGATAATTAGTGGAATTTTTTCCCTTATTAATAAAAAAGCAAAGGGTGGCTACTTTGAAGAAACTAGAATATAAGACATGTTTTCAGTTATTTCACAATTTTGTTAAGTACATAATTCCATATGTGTTCATTCATAGTTTTGATCCCTTCAGTGAGAATCTACAATGTAAATAGTCATGAAAATAAAAAGGAAACGCATTGAATAAGAAGGTGTGTCCAAACTTTTGGCCTGTACTGCATACTGAATATATTTTCACACAGTTACTGAGAGTACTTTACAGTAACCTTTGGCAATAAATGGTAAGTTCATTGAAGTAAACTTCTCTGACTCTGAACTCCTGTGAAGCCCTCATATAACCACTGAAAAGGTTCATGATCCTTTCACACAGTGTAAGGGGACGGACAGCAAAAGAGAAGAAAGGGCAATAAAAATGAGAAAAGGTTCTTAACCCTTGTGTTTTCTTCTCGTCGACCATGCACTTGTCCTCCCGGGTCAAAATTGACCCGGTCTGTTTTGCCAGTTATAAAGCATGAAGTATAAATTATCCCCAATTCTGTGTTACATCTTCTTATCCAACTTCTTTCCAACCTATTAGCACTAGTTTTACACTTATTATTTTAATATATGGTTAAAATACCGCATTTATATAAAATTATACCTAATTTCTGAGTTAAAAAAAGCTGAAATTATGAATTATTTTGACTAACAGTTGAGATAAACAGGAACATATGTTGATGGTTATCACAGACTGGTATAAGTCAAAGTTTAGTCAGGATACTGTTTTGAAACAATTTCAATTAGCAATTTAATGGCAGCCAATAATCACACTTGTCCTCCCGGGTCAAAATTGACCCGGTCTGTTTTGGCTATTAATAAAGCATAAAGTATAAATTATCACCCAATCTTAACAACTTCATTACAAGTCATTACCACTAGTTTTACACGTATTTTTGGAATTTATGGTGAATAAACTTTTACATGAAATAATACGTAATTTTTGGAGTAAAATAAGCATAAATGATGAATTATTTTCATTATAGTTAAGATCAGATGAACCTATGTTTGTGGATAATCACTGACTGGCATATGTTAGTGATTAGTCAGGATATGGTTTTGAAACCATTTTATTATTTTTAATGGCAGCCAATAATCACACCTGGTGTCTTCCCAGGTCAAAAGTGACTTGGTCTGCTTTGCGTGTTTATAAAGCATAGACTATTATAATTAATCACTCAATTCTGTGTTACCACTTTTATCCAACTTCATTTCAACTCATCACAACTAGTTTTACTCTTATTTATTCCATTCATGGTCAACAGACCTCCTTTACATGAAATTATACCTAATTTCTGAGTAAAATGAGGATCATCAATAATTATTGGTTTTAGATTAATGGCTGGTATGTGACAATTATTAGCCAAGATATCCCCAGGTCAAAATTAACTGATGCAATTGTATTCACAAACAACGGAGAGCTAACAAAAAGGAAAAAACAAATTTACGGAAAATTGTCTTGTCTCCATTTAGGAAAAGACACATCAAAGGTTTACAAAGCTGTAGGTTGAAGTTGTGTCTGTATGTTTGTATTTGTGTGTGTGTGTGTTTATGTGTGCGTGTGTGTGCATGTTTATGTGCTGGAAAGCACAATAGCGTGATCTTTTGCAGGTCTTAGCTACTGTTTGTGTGTTTGTCTGTGTGTGCATGTGTGTGCATGCACACGAGCATGTGCGCCTGTGTGTGTGCGTGTTCATCTGCTGAAAATCATAATGATCCATTGCCCAATTTCAGTATGTTGTGTGTTTGTGTGTGTGTGAGAGAATGCATGTGCATGCACACACGTGTACATGTGCATGTTTGTCCATTTATGTGTGTGTGTGTGTTTGTGTGCATTTCCATGTGCTGGAAAGCACAATAATGTGATCCATTACATGAGGTAGTTCTCAGCTGCTGTTTGTATGAATGTGTGTTTGTGGGGGTGGGTGTATGTGTGTGTGGGGGTTTGTGTGCGTCTCTGCATGTGCATGCATGCGTGTGTGTGTGTGTGTGTTCATTAGCTGTAAAGCACAATAGTGCCCCATTGCACCACCAGGTCAAAATTGACCCGGGAAGACCACAGATGCTATAAAATTATGTAAAACACCCAAAATTCTCTGAAAGTAGTGATCATTAATTTTACTTGCGAAGAGCGTCATTGGGAACCACTTATTTTTGGTTAATTTGGTTGAAAGAAACCCATATTTCTGATAAAGAAACTTTGAAAAAGGGTCAAATTTGACCTGAAGACAACAGGCTTAAACGATAACACAACACTGTTATGTTTTTCTTACCTTCCAGGCAGCCATTGATTTTTCTTTGACAATTTAGTACACTATAAACTTCAGACTTAAAACCTGTTTGAGTTGAGTAATCAATCATAATGTCTAGACTATGTTAAGCAGTTGATATACCTTTTCATTAGCACAGCTTTTCATTCATGTTATTTTAATAGGTTAACGTAACTTTTGTCATATAAATGGAATTATTTAGTGATTATTTAGGCATAGGTCTTTTTGAAACTGAGATCACCCTACTTCCAGTGAGAAGATGTGATATAACCAAAATTGATTTACCCATGTCAGAAAATGTGTTCATGTAGAACCCCATAGTTCATTTTATATTAGCTGATGATATAGGTTGGTTTGTTCATAAACAAATAATGAATTATGGTACAGTAAAACATAGTAATAATATAAAATGTCTTTATAGAAGAAGTTATAATTGTTGACAAATACATTAATGAAAACTTAAAATGTCCTTATAACTGCATCTGTAATAAATCATGTTTATATGCTGATTATACGCAACAAATAGGGGGACTTAGTACTTACTGAGAAAATAGTAACGGTTAGGGTCATCTGTCAATCTCAGCTTTCACAAAAAAACTTGGTATACGTATATATCTTAAGTTTTGCAGTTTAACATGTTCCTTGTAAACAATTTCTGCACTGATATAATTGAAGCAGGAGTTAAGTGAACTATAAGGGGGTGAAAGCTCTTTTTTAACGTTCCTTGTGTTACATTAAATAAACCGTTAATACTGGTGTTTAAAGTGAAATGAATGTCTCTCTCAATGTCTCTCTCAACTCAAAACTTAAGTCATTCTGGTCAGTTCATTCACAGACCAAGAAGCTGCTCACAAAATTGAACAGCAGCAATGTAAGTATTGCAGCCAAAGGACTGGGATGCAGCTCTTGGGTTAACTGCATGTCTTAAAGCTGTCATTTGTCCATCGGTCAGGGGGCATGCTGTGTAGGCACACTTTCAAATACTACAGAATGTGCTCTTGGCTTCTAATTAAATTTAAGTACGTGAACCACACTATTCATTCAAATCACATTATATTTGTATGTACCTCTGTGTTATCTGGTCCTTGAATTGGGTAATGTGTACGACCCAGCTCCCACAGCTTGTTAGGGGTCATGTTCCTTTCTGTTCTCAGCCGATGATTGTCCCAACCATTGCGAAAAGTATCTAGGTCATCCTGCAGGCGTGGGAGAAGCACAAAGTGACAGCAGAAGAGGTGTGTTTCATTGGCAATGCTGAGGAAGCCCTCTTCTTCCAGGTAGTGGAGAACATCATAGTAGATGCATGTTGCAGCTGTGTACAAAAAACAACGTAACATGAGACACAGCCGTCTATAGTTAGTTTGTTGAAAATCCAATTTTAATTAATATTATTCAAAGTAAAGTATTTTATATACATCTTAAAACCTTAAGTTGACTTGAGTAAATGTTCTTAGTTTATCTCCGCCACTGCTTATACTGTTGTAGTGTAAAAACTCCCAGTTTAAAATATGCATTTACCTGAGAGGAAACCCAAACTTCTCAACAGATTGTAGGAAGAAAGCCAGGGTGGTTGATGCAAGGTTGTTGGAAGCTGCACCAAGATACATTATCTGCAGCACAAATGTAATTACACGTCTATGAGACACTCAAGTATTTAATGATTACAGAAATGTGTACTCTTAGTCCAAACAACTGTGCTTACCTCATGGCAGTTCGTGTAAATGTGCCTCCCGGCTTATAGAGCATCCTTTTCGGCCGCCTCATCCAGCGTGTCCCCAGCGGGCCGCCTCCCGGCATCCTTTCCCCGGCAAATAACGTGGCATTTACACATAAAAAACGAGAAAAACGTCTCCATGAACACGTATCAATAGATTAAGAATAACGTTGATATTTACACAAACTGCCGTGAGACCGGGTTGTACCTTACGGGAAAAACCGTCAATACCACCAAAGACAACAATGTTGTAGCTGAAAGAGAAAAAAATCATTTGTCACCTGTAGGGCTGGGCGATATGGACCAAAAGTCATATCCCGATATATTTTGGCTGAATATCGATATACGATATATATCCCGATATTTTTTTCCGCGAAGTGAGAGCAAATGTTCAGTCAAAGCCCAAATCAAATATGACATGTCACAAGTAGTTTCATAGAAACAGTTGCAAAATCAAAAAAATAATAAACCGGTTTCTTCACCTGGTTCATGATTAAATGCTCAGCTGTTCAAATAACAATAAAATGTAAACCTAAATACTGTATAACAGGAGTAACTTTTTTGAAATCAAAGCTCCATAGGCTATTTGTGATTCGTTCCAAAGGTCAATTAAGCTTTTGATATTAATATAATCTACTTTGTTCAAAATGTAATGCCTCATGCCTGTAAGCCTAGGTTATAGTCCCATTCTTCCACTTGATACTGCTTCCACTTAAGTAAACTGAAAGATGAACTATCGACTACAAAACAAAGAAACTAATTAATGTGTTAATACAAAGAATATTTATTATGATCGGTTCACAGATCTGAGTTCAAACGGAAACTTCACCCTTCTGAACTAAGAGTTTCTGCTTCAAGGTGAAGTTTAAACAAACTGAAATGTCCAGGCTCATTCCTCCACTATTTATTTCTGTATGTATTTATGCGTTATAATTTTTAATTTTACGGGCACTGAGCTCCAGATCCTGCAGCCGCAGACGGCTCGCTGCCCGCTGTAGCTCTCTCGTCACCGTGCCGACCGGCAAAACTTAGTGGAACTTTCACCGATATCGACATACAGTTCGTCCTGGACTACGTGTAAGATCCTACCGGTCACAACTCTGTCTTTGGCTGGTCCGATCTGGATCAGCGAGGACCGCGCAGCAGCGGGGCGCAGTTGTGTTTTTGCCCGGGGAGAAGAGACGCGGCCGGCCACGGGCCTCTCCCCTCCCCGGAGCTCAGATTGCTGGTCGAAGGCGGCATACATAATCATAAAACACATTGTCACCTGTTAAATGTTATCCATTGCGGTTTGTTCTTTTCATTTCCTCTATCGAACATAATTAAGCAGTACAAAAGTCCGGCATCTTTAGCGTTGATCTGAATGCTTCGGACCCCTGTTCCAAGATGGCGGCGGGTTTTGACGTATGTTTAGAACCTCACGGCGACATATCTATGGGAGCAAGGATCACATTTGAACTATATCGATATATGCGATATGGTCTAATTCCATATCTCATTTAAAAATATATCGATATATTTGTTTATATCGATATATCGCCCAGCCCTAGTCACCTGTATATAACATACTGCAAGTAATAAAAAAAAGTGTTCTACACACAGTTGCTAAATGTAATAGACTAGGTGTATACCATTAGCTGTGATGGTGCATATAAAATAACATGAAATAAGCAGTATAACAAATGTGTTATGGTGCATACTGATAACTACCACATATTTTACAAACACACTTTGAATGTATGCATTTTGTCAAAAAGATTGCTTAATAAGAATTTACCGAATCAATTTATGGTTAGTATCTATGTGCATCAAAGACTGGGGTCCTGGAACCGAGTAGGTCCGTCGAGCAATACATCCTACGTGGACCATACGGCTTATGACACCAGTGGTGTCAACACGGTGCATGGAGGCTCTGACACGGTTATGCTGCACCCTCAGTCCTCTGGCTTACAGAAGGGCCTTCATCATTCGATAGCCAGAGTGAGGCTGTCTACACTTAATCTCTCTCACACAATGATCTAACTCTTCATCAGTCATAGTGCTGTATAATGCCCAGACTGGTCTCACTGAATTCCGTAAAATGGGCACGGACTGGTAACAGTTCATTCCGTGGTGGTGGTACGGAATGTGTGAAAATTCCGTGTGGCCACCACGGAAAACAATGCCAATGTAAAGTCAATGAGAAGATGACGTAGCACGGTAGTGAGCAGTATGTAAGGCCGGAATTCCGCGTCAGGAGGTTGGTTGGGGTGGTGGATGGGTAAAACACAGGACTGTCACCCAGGAGACCGGAGTTCGCGTCCCGAGTGTGGCGTTTGTCAGTTGTGTTATTTTTTTTTGTTTTTGTTTTTATAAGCATGTCCCGCGTGTGTCACAGAACCGTAAGCCCACCCACGACCTTTTCCTGAACCCAACCGCTCCGTTCTTCTTGCGTGTCACGTAAGCCCGTGTTTCTTTTTCGGCAATCCGTGTTCATTTCACGGAATTCTTCCATGAGCCCATCACGGAATTTGACGATCCGTTGGCGATCCGTGTTCATTTAACGGAATTATTCCGTGGCAGTTTAACGGATTTTGTTGCAATTCCGTGAAACTGCCACGGATTTAGAGTTAAGGGCCTGTGTTCATTTTACGGAATTCTGTGAGATCAGATTGATAATGCCTTAACTGACAGATCAAACTCAGCCATGCGTCGGTATACTGTGCGCCTGGACATCCCTAAAAGTTTAGCTTAAATAAATGCTTAGATAAGCATGATATTCTTAAATTAAACATTTTTATGTTTTTTTATTGTTTCAAGTAAGTTAACATCTCATGAATATCTGAGTGAGTTTTCAGAGCTGAGCTTATTTATTTTCATATGACAAATGCTCATTTCTAAATGTCCTTTGTAGTGGACGTCAGGACTTTGTACTTTCCCCCTGAAAACAGCCTCTGTCCCCAGCGTTCAGTTCACTGATGGCGATGTAATTTAGCGCGAAAAATGTAACTTTGCAAACGGCAGTGTGAATGGGGCTACTAACTTATGAGCAACCACCACCCAAGCTGTTACCAGTTAACACTGTAATGAAATCATTTGCGCCTTCTTTTAATGTTTTGGGTTAAGTGAAACAGCTAGTAACTTAATAGGCAGTCAGATATTTCTTGCCAGCCACATCATAAACCATGCTAATATAAAGTTAGCTAATAGCTAACATAGCGCTGGCTAATAGCTGACACACTTTTAACGAGCTAAATGTTACTAGACTTCAATAAGCATTATAGGAGTTTGTTGACAGTTATATTATCGGCTGTCCATTTATACAATTTTTAAAACAGTTTTGAGTAAAGTGAAGCAGCTCGTAACTGACCAGCTGTTAAATGTACTGTGGTCAGACATTTCTTGTCAGTCAGATCATACTCGCTGCCACAGAACTGTGAGTAACGTTACCAACAGTAAACCATGCTAACATAAAGTTAACTAATAGCTAACATAACGTTAGCTAGCTAATATAACGCTGGCTAATAGCTGACACATTTTTAACGAACGCCACCTCATTAAAAGTTCCCTGTAGACATTGTTCAACAAATTATTTTAATGTGCAACGTGCCCGGTAACTATTACTGACTTTTACGAACACAACCGGTAAATAAAGAGTACACTCACCGAAGCGCCACCATTTGTGTTCTGAGCCATGCTGAGCTCTGACCGGAGCTCACCTGAACTTCACCGCCTTCCTGTTTCGGCGTCACATGACCAAAGGAGCGTAACTTGATTGGCTGGATGTTGGATGATTTGATACAGGGATTGATTGCTTCTCTTTGGTTACCCGGATGTTGACTCTGAATATTTTTACACTGAATTTCTTGAGACATTGAATTGTTTTACTCAGAATCTTTTTAGATGTCGAATTTTTTTACACTGAATTTTTTGAGACATCACATTTTTTTACATAGATTTTTTTTAAACATTGAAAAAAAATGTCATAGGCAAAAAAATTCAGTGCTAGAAATTCGATGGCTTTTAAAATTCAAAGTCTGATTTAGATGCAAAATAAAATTCAGTGTTAAAAATTCATTGTAAAAAAATTCTGTGCTAAAAATTTGAATTCAAAAGCCGATGGCACCGATTTACTTCCATACTTACAACTCAAAACAACATCAGATAGAACCAAAGAGATGTGGTTTTTTTTGCGGTTCTTGCTCACAATAACCTCCGAGACTTTGTGTTGACCGAACTGAACAACACCCAGTCCAAATGACCGTTAGCAGATGATAACTGCATTGGGTGGCAGCGTGAAAATATTTTTTCTAAAATTAGATAGCAAATTTTCACATTTTACACTGCTGAGAGTTACTGTAACCAGTTTTGTTTGGGTGTAAGCTCTGAGATAAGCTATGGCTGTATATGGTGTGTGGAGGCTGTGTGTGTCCATTGTGTTATAGAGATTACCGCAGCACTATAGTGATGACACGTTATCAGTAAAAACAAAAGGATACAGACGCTTAGGCACTGGGTCTGGTGGTTATAGTACCCCTAAAGTGTCTGGCTGTGCCAGTGTTAATCCGTAGAAAAAAAAAGTAGAAAAACCAGTTGCTTTAACGAAGGGTTATGTGCATCTTCACTGGTTGCCTGGCAACCTCCACTAAGTTACTGTTCATAAGTTCCACACATAACCCCCTGTATAACCACAACTTAATTGCTCCTAGCCAAAGAAAAATGATGACTGACCAACAGAACAGTTTATTATTCCTATCTGATAAAGGATGTCAGGCACACAGTTAGCTACTCATTCAATCAGTGAGTATTCACTCCCTTCTTGACTTACTTATCAGAATTCAAACCACTCAAACATAAATGTAAAAAAAAAAAAATGTCTTCCAGGACGAGCGAACCACTGGTCGGCTCTGATTGGTGCGTCTCACACCAGAAGTTATGTGCTATGGGAGTACGGGGGCTACGCCAGCGAGGGAGTCCGTCAGGTTGCTGAGTTCGGCTCCCCTATCAAGATGGAAGAAGAGATTCGACAGAAGGTAGGGGAATCAGATAGAGTGTCTGGTCTAGGCAGCCTGGTCTTGTTTTCCTTTGAACAGAAATGATGATGGACTTCCTGTAGCATGTGGGTATGACAGACTGAGCCAGTGACAGGTTGAATATTATTCTAAATACTGGGACTAGTTGGTCAGCAGTTTGAGTACCCACCCAATAATAGTCAGGTCCTGCTGCTTCCTTGATGTTGACGTGCTTAAAAGCCCTCCCGACGTCATGCTCGGAAAGGGAGAAGAGTGTGAGAGGTGCACCCACCCACCAATTAACCACTGCTTCAGCTGTTTTTGCTTGTTGGCTGCTGATGGCCTCAAACGAGCATAATATGTGTTTATCTCACTTGCTATAGACCCATCAGCAGTTGGTCTCCATCATTATATGTGCTTCACATCTCCTCCCCATTTTCGCTGCTTCACACACTTTATTTGCTTACTTGCATGGTTAAAAAAAATAAAACTTAAAATACATCCATGAATAAAACCAACCACATTCCGATTCTAACAACATATTTCCATTTTATTCTGGTTAAGAAAGAAACTTCTTATAAAAGCCAGGGCTTGTTTGTGGTAGTGGACATCTTCTACTTTTACTAAAGTAAATATGTCTCTGGTTATTTGTACTTTTACTTATTTATTTATTTGTACTGAGATTCAGTACTTCCTCCACCACTGCAATGTACAACCATCTCTTGAAGGCGGTCCCCCGCTTCCCAGGAGGTCCACCGGAAGTTTCATGTCCTTATATGGGAATTTGCAGGGCGTTTTCTTATGTTAATTAGGAACAACTGGCATGCGCTTTCAATTATGCACACGTGGGATTCATCAATCCTAAGAAAATCCCAAAATCACCATGTGCGGTTTAAAAAACAAACATGATGGCAATGGCTAAATTGCAAAATGCAAGGCTTCAAAACAGCTGTCCCCAAAACAATGGGAGTGCTGCTACGTCAGTTCTTTTTTTATAGTTTATTGAATCTATTAAATCGTGGACAGGACACGTAAATGTCTTTTTTTTTTCGTGTGACGATTACAAATTTTAAAGCAATGTATTTCAATGGGAAGGATATTTCGTGATCACAGAACGATGACGGTAGCGAGCAGTGTTGATAAGGCGAAAGTCCGCGCAGGGAGGTTGGTCGGGGTGGTGGATGCGTCAAAAAACACAGAACTTTCACCCCGGAGACCGGGGATCGCGTCCTGCGAGTGGCGGCCCGTCCCGTTGTTGTGGCTGGCGTGTGGCGCCTCATTTCCCCGTTGTTGCGTCCCCCAGAGCAGGTTCGAAAATCGTGACCTGTATACGTTCAAAATTCGTGGCGTGTACACAAAATAAAAGTCAAAATCGTGACATGTACACAAATTAATAAATCAAAATAACGTGACTATTTCACGACCTGGCGTGAGACCGGGTTGCACAAATTGGCATGTGTCGGCCTTAGGACCTCCCACAGTATTAACAGACACCGCTAGTAAGTTTTTATTCCAAACACATCAAACGTTATAGGCCAAAACTTAATTTAGCTAATTACAGCGCCCCCTATAGGTCTAAGGCCTAATTGGGCCCTGTACCTATGTACTAAGATTGGTGTTGATAAGTGAAAGACTTGTCAAGATATGAGTTCACTTCCTGTTTGGCGGCTTCACCATCGAATATCAATACGCAATGGAATAACTTTTGTGAGGCATGGTCTGCAGATCATCTGTGCCAAGTTTCGTGAAAATCGCATCAATTTTGTGACATGATCAAATCCAATATGGCGGAAGTTCCAACATGGCGGATATTGACATAATGGGGTGAGTTGAGTTCAGCGTCATCCAAGGATTCGAACTGTATCTCGATGTTCAAAATCGGGCATACGGTTAAAAAGTTAATCGCATGGATGCAACGCCAACTTTGATCCTTTGGTGGCGCTAGACTGCCTGCGGTGCAGACCTAAAACTTGGTGAAATTAATTATGGGGATGTCCTGCATCAATGTGCCAAATTTCACAACTTTTTACTGTACGGTTCTATGGGCTGCCATAGACTCCCATGGCAGATGGAAGATGTGTAATAAGTAGAATCACTATGGACTAGAAAACTAGAAAATGCATTTCCTGCAGAAAAGGCGTGTGAATGCTGAATAGCTAAATTGCTAAAGCTAAACTGGATTAATAGCTTAAATCCGTAAGAAGAAGTTGAAGTATAGAATAGAAGTATACAATAGTTAGAAAAGTGGAAATGGTTTTAATTAGTATGAATTTCACTGACAAGTTGAATAACACCACAATGTAAAAAAGATGTGGAATAATTCAAGTTTTTTTTTAATAGCTAGGACTAAATGTCAGCTGTGTCAGACTGCTGCCATTAAAGAATGAGACACTGAGAATGAAGAGAAAGGGTCACACAAGAAGGGTCACACAGCCTAAACTATAGGTGGCAGTTGTGAAATGACCTCATCGTGAGCGCCACAAGTCCTTTGCGAGGGTATAGGTATATAATTTGTGTAGATACAAATAAAAAATGACTCCAACATAGCAGTTTCAAAATATGTTTTGGCTCAAGAGGGAATGAGGATAAATAACATTATCGTCAATGAAAGCTCCACCGACCGTCTTGTCGTTCTGAGGCAGATAATTCAAAAACTATAACTCATATCGCTTAAATGAACACATTTTCTGAAACTAGACAATAATACCTAACATATAAGTCATGTATGACAAGTAAAAATTGTGAAAGCAAGTTATAGAGAAGGGACTAAGATTACTTTCTCAAGGCTCCGCACTCAAGCGATTACATCACCCACTGTAAGTCACGCAATACACACCCTACATTATAAACGTAGAAAAATCCTAAAAGGAACACTAACATTAAAGTGTTTTCACAAAAACTGTAAAAGATATCAAACTGTTGTGATATAGCCTAATAGCTGAAGTTTTTGTGAATGGTTTAAAGTTTGTTTGGCATCTTTAGGTGAAAGTATGAAGGAGGTGAAACATTTGAAGTGGAAGAGGATTTGAAGGAGTTGAAGCCTGCTCTCAAAATATGTTTTTTTGTTTTTTTAAAAGCTTAATATCTTGAAACGTATAAATGGCAGAAAAAAAAAAATTTAAAAGGAGCAGCAATGTCCTTGCTGAACAGTTTGATATTATTTTTGTAGCTGAACATATGCAGAAGTTAGATACGACCAAATGTACGGAATAATAAAAATAAAGAATTGAATAACAATATAACAAATCAGCATTCACACAATTACATATATTGATACAATATTTTGTCCATATGGACCAATTCTAATCTATGTCACATGTATTTTGCTCCTGTGTGCTGAGGCCCACAGTATATGACTGTCTCTGTGTGACCTCCTTCTGCCACACTCTATCTCTCTCTCTCTGAAAGGTGTGTCCTGGCGATTTGCAATGCAACAATAGTGTGTTGTTGGTGGGCTGTCAGTGTGGTGTGTGCCTGTCAGTTTAGGTTTGGGCTGTTGTGTGGAGACATTAGAGTCTGACGGACAGCTCTAACTCCTCTCTTGGCTGGCTCTGTCTGTCTCTGGGGCTAGCTGCTCTGACACAATGGAAACTTCAGCCTGTTACACAGCAGAATGAGATGGCTTAATTGTGTACTGTGTGACTGGAATGTTAGCTATTGAGCTGTAGAATGAAGCAGCTCGATTGTACACAAGACAGCTATTGAGTTGTTGGACTTTGTAACTGGAAGTCTTTAAACTTTTTTTATGTTTGTGAATCAAAAAAGGTTTTTTTGCCAAAATTTTGATTCCACAATTTCTTTAGTATTAGAACTGTGTTTTTTGTAGCTGGCAATATAGTATGCAGGCGTATATTTATAATTTGAGAAATCCAAGAATACAATAAAATAAAATAAAATTCACTGTTCACTATAAATATGAGATTATTTAAGCCAATTAATATCTGCATTTTAAGAGAACACCCCTTCTGAGACTGTGTATTCATTATTGGTCCTGAGTTCAGGGTGGTGCCCAGTTCAGTTTTTTGTATTTGTTTACAGTTTTTTACGATCGCTATGACACTTTTTTCAATACTTTTAACAACTTTCCTAAACTCTTAACACAGTTAGCACAACATCCGTCTGTGTAGGCTATACAATTAACACATTTCTTGTTGCTTTGACACAAAATGCATACAGTTAACTCAAATTTAAAATGCTTGAACTTCTTTTACACACAAGCTCCACCAAAACCAAAACAATGGATCTTTACTGCCAAATTTACAAATGCTTTCACACTGTATGTCAGAACAGATAACATCATGTTCTTAACCTAACTTAAAGGCTAAAGTCAAAGTGAACAGCTGTTCATATTGTAAATTGAAACTCAAATATATCCCCTGCATTTTATACATGCATTTATTGAGAAACGGCTGATGGGTCATTCATTTTTTTTATTGAATCTCTGCAGCAAAAGAAACAAATTGGTGGCCAGGTTGGAAAAATCGTGAAAAACTGTAATTTGATAAAGTTATCAATATAGCAATATTTGTCACTTAATGTTAATAGAAAATACCTTTGATAATTGCTAATAACTGAACCTGTGCCCCTAAATTCCCAACACACATAAAAGTTGAGGGGACTTATTGTCGTTGTCTCGTTTAGAGATGTCACAAGAACCGATACTACCGACACTTTCCGGTTCTAAAATGACAAAACACCGACGATGCCCATTTTTTGAAGAACAAGTGGCCGAAGTCACGCCCTTCTACTTCCAGTACATATCTTTCGAAAAAATATGAACGAGAGTCAACGACCTAAAAAAAACGGCATGTTCATTGCAAACTCATGGTCCTCTCTTTCCAATTTACAGCCCCCCTCTCTTGGCTTCAAATAACTCACCGTTGTCGGCTACGGCCAGTGAACAGGCAACACGTTGTAATCAGCCGTGGCCCTCTTGCCTGCTCCTCCATGGCGCCTTTTACCTAGGACCCGTCAGGGTCACTTTACTCAATTGTTTTTGCGAGTAACCAATTCGGGTACTCTAGCTATACAATTCAATGTGAGTACACAAATGTTGAAATGACATAAAATGCCCGTCCCTTGTGGCCGTGATAAATTATCCTGAAGCTAATGCTTAGCTAACTGTAAAGGAGGAAATGAGCCAACTCGGCGTCCTTTTGGGCTCTAAGCTGTCTCCATCTTTCAAATACATGTCCAATATTTACCTGGGGTTAGTGATGAGGATGATAAGATTATGTAGCCTACATAACTGATCGACTGGGAAGAAAAACGATAGGAAGTTATCTAAAAATTAAAATGTCGGGGTTTGAATATCCTCTCCCAACATATAACACCCTGCGAAGTAAAGCAGCTTCTTCATCAACGGGATCATCGACAAAAGGAAAAGCCATGATTTGAGAAATAAAATATTGTATAGTCTGCCTAACATGGTTAATAAACCAACATAATTTTTTTTATTCATGCCGATAACAAACTGCACTAAAATGCGCCTGATACAGACTGAATGAATGAATGAGGAAATGAAAGAGTGCTGTGTCAGAGGGAGGAGACTGAGAGAAACTCAAGGTTTATTGAAGAAAACTTGCTCCCGACCAGGTTAGGTTCTCAGACTCAGTTACCATAGTAACTGACTCTGAGGTGAAGTTACCTCTCTTTCTGAAACAGAAAACCCAGAGTTTCCCTCATCTCAGGGTTAATAAACTCAGAGTTTTCACTAAACCTGCTTTCTGAAATACCACCCTGGTCACGCAACTGTTAGAAACACTTGTTTTTGCACAGTACCTTTTGAAAAGATGCCTGGAAGTCTGGAATGTGTCTGGGGACACTAGTGGTTGCACTATGACCATTAATTGCACTTTATTATGTTGTTCTTTGCTCTATTGCACATGTTTTGTATGTCTTGTTATGACATTGATATTATTTTTTAAGATACATTTTTTATTGTTTTTTTTATATATATATTTTTGAACATATAGAACAGACAAACACAATTGAACAAGAACAACAACCCTTTCCCACCCTCCACCCTCTGCGGTCTCGAGGAAAGAAAAACAAACAAATAAACAAAAAAAAACAGGAAACAGGAATCACACCTTGCCTAGTCGCTTTCCTCTAATTCTTGTGACACTGAGGTCATTAGTACTGATACTTATACTGCTGTGTTTTTCCATAGGTCTATAGGTGATGACTTGGCTTTGTTAATCCTTGCTGTAGAGAACTAAAGCATAACTATTGTCCAGAAAATATTAAATTCCAAAACTCATGTACCTGTTCACACTCCCTGAAGAAATTTCCAGTTTGTTCAGGTTGACAGAATGTGCAATAGGGAGTAGGAATGACTTTAGAGACGCATATCTTCTGAGGAGTCCAATATGTCCTATGGCATATGTTGAAGTGGATCTGCTGGTGATTTGGGTTCTTGGAACAGTGGGAAATGTTGTTCCAAACTGTCTCCCAATTAATTACGTTCCCCTCCGGGCTCAGCTCTCACTCCCATTTCTTTAGTATTGGGAGTTCTACAGATACTTGCATCAGTTTAGCATAAATCCTGGACACTAATCCTCTCACCGGAGAATCAACAAGCGATTGTTGTGATTGGGTGCATCTCAAGACTGTTCCCCCATGGTACTCCATAACATTTTAGGGCTGATCTTAAGCGAAGATAAAGGAAGAAGGTAGCTCTCAGGTCTTCAAAACTTAACATACCTTTATCATTGAATAGCTGGTCTAGAGTATAAATACCTCTGTCACTCCACTGGTTATAAACAAAAGGTTTGTTACCAGACATTAAGTGTATGTTGTGCCAAATTGGGGTGTTCAAATGCCACTTATTGGTGTAGCGTAGTTGTTCCTCTACCTGTTTAAAGTTGGTCAATGTGTTGGTGATAATAGGGCCATAGGCTAGCATACACTTTTTTTGAACACACACCTGTAAAGGCAAGGTCTTGCAGTCTCCATGGGACTGTAAATGAGGGGGTCCATCCACACTCTGAGGGCCCGTAGCTGAAAAGCTCTGTGGTACACTTTAAGGTTGGGGAGGACCAGGCCTCCCGTGTTTGTGGTACGTTGCAGGGTTGAGTATTTTAGCCTAGGTTGTTTATTATTCCAAATATACTACCGAATTACGGTATCAAGTTTCTTCCAGAAATGTATTGGTGGGGGTAAGGGGATCATTGTACTTAAGAAATACACACAAGGAACTATGTTCATTTTAACGACAGCAATCCTGGACCGTAGCGATGCCGGCAGCACAGACCAATTGGCCAGATCTCTTTGAACACTACTTAATATAGTTTCATAGTTGTCCTGGACAACTCGCTGTAGCGATGCATGAATGGTGATGCCCAAATATGTAATTTTGCTTTGGGTTGGTATTGTATCACTAATAGCTGATGTCACCTGTCTGTTGTTCAGCAGAAGAAGATTAGATTTATTCCAGTTGATTTTATAGCCAGAGATTGAGCCAAATTCGTTAAAGATCGTAAAGGTCCAATATGTAATACTGACAGCTAGTGTTTAAAAAAGTTACTGCAGTACAAATTCAAAATACTGGAGAGAGTCGTCTCCCCCGCCCCCTCCTCCCCAGACTCGAAGTTCACGTTGGTTGCCAGGCTGAGACCGCAGCATCCACAACAATGTTGCTAGACGCTTGTCTCACATAGCCAGACATTACTTCACAGCACAGCGGAGTAGCTAACGTTAGATGCTGGCTATATTGACAGTCATAGAAGACTGTGCTCACGCGGAGCTCTATACCCAACTGACTGACAAACTTTTTCGGCTTAGAATTACAGTAGGAACTGCCAAAAAACCCACAACTTCACCGTCCTCTCCACACGCCAGACAGGCACACTTCCTCTCGTGGCTTAAAATAACTCACCATTGTCGGCTCCGGCCACTGAACTACACTTTGTAAACAGCCATGGGCTGCTTGCCTGGTCCTCCGGTAATGTTAGCGGTTAGCATAGCGGCGTTAGCCAGGACTAGCAAGGACCAGTCAGGATCACTTTACTGGCTGTGTCTCAATTGTTTTTGCAAGTAACCAACTCGGGTACTCTAGCTATATAATTCAATGTGAGTACACAAATGTTGAAATGACATAAAATGCCCGTCGCTAGGGGCTGTGATAAATTAGCCTGAAGATAATGCTTACCTGTTCAGGAGGAAATAAGCCAACACTGTGTCCTTTTGGGCTCTAAGCTGTCTCCATCTTTCAAATACATCTCCAATATTTACCATTAGAAACATGCCGGGTTTTTTTTATTTTATTTTTTAGGTCGGGTAGAATCTTTCATGGCTGTACTAACGTTACAGCTGTAGCACGCTGGGTTTACATTTTTCCAGCTATATCTGGCAACCCGGCCTAGCTGTCAAACTGGGCAGTTGATAACAACACACAAGCCAAAACATAAATATAAATTCCGTCACGGAACGTAAATTTCAAAAAGAAAAAATACTGACATTAACATTGTCATAAAAGATAGTATTTCAGCTTGCTTCAACATGTTTCCTTAATATCTGATGAGGCATTGGTGTCATTTTTGGATTTATTACAGTACATATATTACATATTGGACCTTCAAGAATTTTTGAGTCCTCAAGGTCAGAGATATACAGCAAAATGTGCAAATAACGATATTGAGATGTTATTGGATTTAAAGGTGCCCTGCCACATGTATTTCACTACTTTGTGGTAATGTCTGAAAGGGGTGATAGAATGATTATATAGGGTATTTCACATTGTTCCTTAAGGTCTCCTAATAGGGTATGTAACATTGGTTGGGCTGAAAATTACCCAAATGCTATTTTATTAGGCCCTTAACTACCCTGTGAATATGGCTCTATTTGGAACAAGAGCTTTTCTTCCAAATATGGTATGCTCATGAATATGTAGATGAGCTGCGTGCTGATTGGTTTGAGCGAACCACATAGAAACACATTGGAGACAAGACAGCAGGTCTCATATTTCAGACACTGCAAAGTTATACATTGTTTGTCGGGCTATTTCGTTATTAAATTCACTTCTGAGACTTTTTTAAGTGAGAAATCAACTATATAAAGGTCAAATATGGTCCGTTTTACGAAAATGTATGGCTAATTGCAAATTTGGTAAGATGTGTCGGACTTTAGCTAGGAGCTCCACACAGTCTGACGAGAAAGCGGCAACCTCCATACCCAGTGAAAGTCACCGTTTCCCTGGGTACTGGACTACTGGAATACTCGGAGCTCCGTGGAGCCCCGAGTATTCCAGCCAGCTGCCGGCATAACTAGAGTAGCTATATTTACAGTTTGAATTTCATCAGGCCGCTTATATAACATTTACCCCAAGGTCTTATAAAGCTAACAATGGTGTCCGATTTCAATTTAATTAATTTTTGTGAACATTAGGGGTTTCGTTAGCTGCGACTGTCCCTTCAATCCTATGTGTACAGATCGCGGCTAGTTAGCTTCATTTTCGGCTTAATTAGAGTATATTTACAGTTTGAATTTTGTCACGCCACTTATATAACATCTACATCAAGGTCTTATAAAGCTAACAATGGTGTCCGATTTCAATTTAATGAATTTATGTTAATTTCAGAGGAATTCTAAGAGGCTAGCTAGCTCTCATTGATAGAGCTCCATCCAGCCGCAGGCTCTATCAATGAGACTCACGAACAAGAGGCGTTTATTTCCCCGATCGTTTGTTTAAATAACTCAACACATTATAATTACACACATTATAAGATTAACTGGAACCTGTGGTAAGAGATTGCTGGCGTAACAAGCTCGCTGACCGCGTTCTCACTCACACACACTGGCCATTTAGCAGGAAGAGGGGAGCTGCAGACCCTGGAGCTCTGTCAGGGCAGCGGTGTTTGGTAGTCCATTAACCCAAAAAAACGGTGACTTTGCTTGGGTATGGAGTGCCGTGGGCTGCCAGCTGTGATGGAGCTCCAGCTACCTCACAGCAGGCCGGGATCTGTGAAGGAAGGCAGGCCGGGCGGCGAGGCAGCAACACAGGCAGCACCGGCCGCTGAACTCCGACACACAGTCGGACAAAATTTGCATATATTTGACGTCTACATAGTTGATTTCTCGCATAAAAAAGTCTCATAAGTGAATTTAATGGTAAAATAGCAGATGAACAATGTATACAATATTTGAGATCTGCGTGACCTATTCAGAAGACTAAGCTGACCTCAGATCAGTTGTGTAGCCTATGTAAATGTTTGGGCGTGACAAAGATAGAGACTAGAGCCAAATGAGGAGGGCTCGTTGAGATTTGCCCGTTTTCAGAGGCAGTTTCAAATTGTGAGATTTGCAGAGGAAAGAGGTGTCAATGAGATTTTGAGGTTCTATGTATGTCCTAGTTACCCACTAAATCATCAGTCATTATTCAACTATGACAAGGTAAAATCGGTTTTGCATTCTATCACCCCTTGAAGTTCTACCATGGACTCTGTAACATTTTTTGCGGAAAAAATGCCTTGGTTACCTTGTTTCAAGCCATTATAGCGTGGAAAGCCTACAGGAAGACTCAGCTCGATTTCTGCCAGTTCTCATTAATATTCAACAAGCTAAGATGTTTGAATCTGATTGGCTAACAGCTAGCCAATGAGAGCCTGTCTGTCAGAATCCTTTACCCAGCCCAACTGGGCGAGCTAATGAATAGTAACGAGCTCAGGCAATATGATGTCAGACCGACCAGCTTTTGTAATTGGCCTGATTTCTCTGCTTATTTCTAAAGGAGGTAGCAGTTCATTTTCACATTCACAACATAACACAAACACATATGGACCTAACATATTTTAAAAAATGCAAGTAAAAACGGTTTTGTATGGCAGGGCACCTTTAAACTGGACATTAAGGGCTAGATTTATCAAGCCGTTTGCGCCTATTTCCAGGCGCTAATTGGTCGCAAAGACGGACGTAACCGATGCGGGCTATTTACAAACAGGGCGCACTTGGGTAAAATCGCAGATTGTCTGCCACATGAGCGAGAAGAGACAAGTTGCGCTTTCAATATGCGTTGGTGGGAGGGTCGTGGGGAAAGTGGGAGTTCCACCCAAAAAGGTGGGAGGATAGTGCACCTAATTATATATTCCGTGGTATTTACAAAGACTGTCAGTAAGAGCGCGCCTCTATTCTGCGGGGGAAATTCTCCGCCTCTTAAAAGGTCTAAACCAGCCGCAATCGAGTTTCCTCGTAGACCTTTATGCCGCTGGTGAAATGGCAACAGTAATTTGAGCAAGATGAAGACATAGGCGAGGCTGAAAACATTTTTAACACAAGAATCACACTGTCAGTGAACACAACATCATTTAGCGTTACAGATCAAGCAGCCATGCAATATTAGAGTTACTGGAAGAAATCAAAGATGAAATTGAATCTCTGACTCAGCGTTCACATCCCATTCCACCAGTTGTTAAACTCCTCGCTACTTTACAAATATTGGCATCAGGATCATTTCAAACAGTCATAGCATCAGCAGTAGGGTTGGGTACCGTTTGGATTTTTACGATTCCGATGCCGAACCGGTACTTTTAAAACGATTCCTAAACGATTCCTAAACCGATTCTTGAAAAACTGAAAAATGACATAAAAGAAAGGCTTTTTATGGAGTTTTTTTTTTTTTATTGAAAATTATTTAAATTTAACAATATATTAACGTTAACGTTTTAAAGGACTTAAATATATAATAAGTAAACCTAAGTCACCTAACACACAACTACAATAATTTAACAAATAACAGTTACACTATTAACAAGTAACAACAAAATAAATGTTGTTGAGTTGGTATGCCAACCAGCTTCAAACTTTAGCAGTTCTTTTGCAGAAAAATGACCATATTTGCCTTCTCTGGCAAGATACTACACCTCTCCTGACTTATGGCATGTAGGCCTACAGCATAGGAGAAAACTCTCTCAGACGGTGTCCAACAGGTCTGTACACACCCAGGTAGGAGTTTTAAAGGGCAGACAATTTGGGGAGGCTGTCTCGCCTCCCCCACCACCAGGCTACAGGGTCTTGTCTTGAACGATAGACTAGCAGAGTAAGTGTAATGTTTACTAGCGATCACGTGCAGTCAGTGAATGGTTAATATGCTTTCACGTCCGTTTTGGTGAGCCCAGAGGGAAAATATGCCATTTTAAAAGTAGCCTACATATACGGTAGCTAGCTAACGGTAGACTACAGAGAAAGTGTAATATTTTTACGTCCGTTTCAGAGCGTGTACAAAAAGCCGTCTATCAGCAGGGATTGTAGAGTGCATGTCGGGGGAATAGCGCGGGCCCGTGCGCCACTCGGCAGAAAAGGGAGAAAGAAAAAAAGAGGCTGCCGCTGTCTGGAGCGACAGAGGGAAAATATTGCAGTCGGAACCGAAATGAGGAACCGAAATTCGCGTTCTAATCCAGTCCGAATACTACCGTTTGCATAGGAACCGGGTTTCGGTACCCAACCCTAATCAGCAGTGGGAATATCGCAGTCTGCACTCAGCCATATCATAGCACAAGTACCGCTTTGCTACAGCACAATTTACGGTATAGTGGCCGGAGAAAGACGCTGATTGCCTGATGGGTGTCAGGGTTGATAAATACTATGCAAAATGTGGAAGCATAGCGTGCGCTATTACCGAACTCGCATAAACAGACGCAGTGCAAACTGCGCTAGTGTTAGTAAATTAGGCCGAGAATATTTTATTTTGCCTTATGGCTTGGGCTAATGGTTCAGAGAGATCGCAAATAGCACGGGAGATAGCGGGCATCCCTGTCGCGAGCCCCGTGCAACGGGGAATGGCTGTGAATGCAGGCCATTGGTTGAGACTATGGCCGTGGGATTCGCATATAAAGTACATACCATGTCAATGAATTTGGCTCCCAAACCAAGCCTCTTCATTACTTGCCACAAGTAGTTCCACTCTAGGCAGTCAAAAGCCTTTTCCGCGTCTAGTGATAAAATTGCTGCCGTTGTTGGAAGGTTTTTGGCTTCTATTACATGGAATAATCTGCATATATTGTCTGCAGCGTGATGCTTTGGTATAAACCCTGATTGGTCAGGGTGGACTAGCTTCTCAATAAAGCGTTGTAGGCATAGTGCCAAGACTTTGGAATAGAGCTTAATTTCCGTCCCAATGAGGCTGATGGGCCTGTAGTTTGAGCACTCCGTAGGATCTTTACCCTTTTTGTGCATGACTGAAATTAGTGCAGTGTTGGATGGTTGATGAAAGGTGCCCCTCTCTATGGCCGAGGTTAAAGTTTGTAAGATGGTAGGTCCTAGTATGTCAAAGTATTGAAGCAGAAGTTCTGATGGAATTCTGTCTGCCTCCTCTGGGTCAGGAAGAGGCAGGTTTAGCTCTTTCAGGAACATTTGGCACTGTGTCGGATCCAGATTGCAGGAGGATTCATACAACTTTGAATAAAAGGATTGGAAAGTGGCGGTGATATCTTTAGGATTCGTTGAGATACCTCTGTCTGTGCAGATGCTGTTGATAGCAGCTCTGGATTCGCTTTGTTTTAATTTCAGAGCAAACAATTGGCTTGGTTTGCAACCATTAAAA
The DNA here is from genome assembly GCF_010015445.1 of Perca fluviatilis. NCBI lineage: Eukaryota > Metazoa > Chordata > Actinopteri > Perciformes > Percidae > Perca > Perca fluviatilis. The sequence continues at coordinate 31,992,491 of NC_053119.1, forward strand.
TAGTAATTTTGCCTCACTCTGTGCATTATGAATTCAGCTCTCCTTCTTAGCAAATAATTTAGCTCTGTTCAATTTGTGACTAAAAGAGTATGTGTAGATTTAGAAAAACACGTCTTTAGAGACTGTTCTAACGATTTACCAAGTTCCTCCAACTCCGCAATCCTTGCCTCTCTCTTTTTCTTCAAATTGACCGCAAAGGAAGATGTGAAATCCGAAGTCAGTATTGATTGATATAAACTCTGCCATCTTAGCTCTAAACTCTGTGTAAAAAGCTGTGTTTTGGAGAAGGGAATTGTTAAATTGCCACCTCCTAGATCTTTCTCCTAACATATCACAACGGAATGTGGTTATCAGTGCATTGTGATCAGACATAATTGCTGGTTCTATTGCTATCGTGTGGAACATTGCCTTAAACTCATTGGAGCACAAAATATAATCGATGCGGGTGGAAAAGAAAGTGTAATCCTTGCTTGTAGGATTGTGCATCCTCCATATGTCTGTAAGATGGTGGGATTCCACAACTGCTTTAAACATGTCCGATATGCATTTTTGGGCTTTTGTGTGATTGACCCCTGATCTATCCTGTTTTAAATATAGTACTGCATTCATGTCTCCCCATGTAATTAGTGAATATTCATTGAGAGAGAGCAATTCATTGGTTAGATACAAAGGCTATTTTCCTACTCCTTATCGTGGTACATATATAAGATATCCTGCCTGAAGAGTCTTTACTGCTTTTGTCTATGGTAAGTGCTGATTTCTACGACAGTAGCACGATGGAGCCCTTGGTTTTGGGGTCGTCACCAGATGAGGCAGCAACCTTAAAGTATTTATTTTGTAGATGATTTACATCTCTTTTACTCTTCTATAAGTGCCACGTCTGTTTTTCCTTCTTAAATAATCCAGGAATTTAGCTCATTTGATCGGCCTGTTTATCCCCCCTGATGTTAACTGAAAGGATTGAAAGCTCAGCCATCTTCAAAATTGAAACGCATACGTGTCTCGAGTACCATACCCTTTTGCTGACAAATCTGTAGCAAAGGTTGAACTGTTATCTCTGAGCAAGGTGTGACAAAAACATGAAAAGTAAAATAAATCCCCTAACCCTCTGAGACCGCAGACCCCCTCTCCTATTTGTAAGATGCGTGACCACATCAAACGCAGTTTGCGCAAAACTCCAGCTCAAAACTACACCTCAAAACTACACCTCCTGTCTTAAGTCACAGGTTAATTGAAACAGGTCTAGTGAATTCTTATGTTAACCCTTGTGTTAATTTAGGGCCAAATTGACAAAAAAAAATTTTTTTACCTTAAAATACCTTTTAGAATATTACTTAAGTAAAAGTCTTAAAGTATCTGATATATACTGAAGTATCAAAAGTAATTTTCTGATATTTAATGTTCTTAAGTATTTGAAGTAAAAGTTTTTTTTTTTTTTAAAGCAAGCGGTTAGAACTTTTATTGTGAACTTTATTGTGGCTTTCTTATAGTAAAGCATAAAGCATATTCAGGGTTCCCATATCTTCTTAATCTCACTCATCAAATCAAAATCACATTCTTTTCTAGGACTTTTCAGGCACAATTCTCTTAAGTTCAAAGAACAAACAGCATACGATAACGGGAGGTCCTCCAGTAGGTGCTGGTGCTTCCATGGTGGTTTCAGTTGTGCGTCCTCCTCCTTTAGCAACAAACAAGCGCTGAAATAGAGCGTGCGGCGTGCGGCGTGCGGAGCGTGCGTAATGCAATCTAGGAGCAGTGATTCGCCAAACCTCCCTTATTGCAGTCGCACACATTTCTTCTAATTTTATTTTTTAGTAACGAGTAACGAAGATGCTTAGTGGAAATATAACAGAGTAAAATTATACATTTTATCTAGGAAATGTAGTGGAGTAAAAGTGAAAGTTGACATAAATTTAAATAGCGATGTAAAGTACAGATACGTGAAATTTCTACTTAAGTACAGTAACAAAGTATTTGTACTCCGTTACATTACAACACTGGTATTGACGGACGGCGGAGCACGCAGCAGACACGCAGTGGAGCCGGTCCGCAGCCGTTATGCATGCTGTGGAAATGAGGAGTGAGGCATTCATTTCGGCCAGCACTTCCTTCACTGTGCTGTAAAGCACTGATTTAAGCACACTTAGCTGCTTCTCCAAGACCCGGTCGATTAATTCCTCCATATAAGAGAACGTGTTCACATTAGCCAGCACTCCATTAGCTGCAGACATGCTAGCGAATTTCTCCAAACGAGTAGACAGCCCAGGCGATGACACCCGCTCTTTCGTGCCTTCAGGCGTTTCACCGAGTCACAGAGTCGATTTGGCGTCGAAGAAAAAGTAATAGACCTGGTTATTTAATGAAATACGGAGGCGAGTGTAGGAGCTCAGTTTCTTGCAAGCATAGCGGCCGCCGGTCACGTGCTTCTCCTGACATTGATATTTTTCAAATATTTTGATAAAGACATTCATGTTTCAAGTTAAAGTACATGGAATCTTAGAAAATCCTTTTTTTACCGTGGTATCGAAATCGGCATCGAGAATCGTGTTATTTTACTGGTATTGGCACCGACTACTGAATTTTTGGTATCGTGACCCAAGTCTCGTTTGAAAAAATGTGATGTAATCTTGTGCACTGAGACTATATTTACCATTTAGTTTACTTGCCAAAATAAAAATGCTGAAATTGATTACAGTGTTTCAGCATATCTTTTCAGCCTTTTAGGTTTTGAGCTAAAGGTTGCCTACAACTCAATACAGCATCAGATAGAACCATATAGATGTGATTTTTTATTTATTTGCGGTGTTGGTCTCAATAACCTCCAAAACTTTGTGTGTACTGTAATGAACAACACACAGCGCAAATGACTATTACTGCATCAAGAGGCAGAGTGAAAATAATTTTTCTAAAAAGAATAGATAGCAAAATGCCTGACAGACTATCTGGCTGTGTATAGTGTGTGGGGGCTGCATGTGTTCTTGCTGCCATAGAGATTTACACAGAGCTATAGAGATGGAGAGGGATGGTGCGTTAATGGCCGATCAGTGATAACAAATTAATGGAATTGGGTGATAAAGTGCATCCCAGAATGACTGATAAGAATGTCTTTTCTTTCATATTCATTGCAGTGTTTGTGTGTCCGCATGCACATTCACACACTTTGTACATTTTCTATGGTTGTTAAAACTCAAAGAAGACAATGGAGTTATCTTTTCATGATTTTAGACACAAGCAAACTAAAGCACACATTCACACCTTTTCAACTCTCTGGGGCATCTAAGTTCAGACTGGCATCGAAGTGGTTGCTGAAGGTGGGAAGCCGACATGGGTCAGTAATCCCTGTCTTAGCTGAGAATCCTAACCATCCAGAAGAACAATCAGCTGTGGTGATGTGTGGACAAAGCCTTAAGACAGCCCAGAGCCACCCTGTGCTCCCCTAACTAACACAGGCCTAAGCCCGGCACAAGACAGGCAGACTGCCAGACAGAGATGCAGACAGACAAACAGACAGGGAAGACGAGGCCTGGGAGTGTTTACTGTGATGATGTAAGTACAAGCCAGAACCTCTTTGTCAGAGAGGTACTTCTTTAAACTTGTCAGTGCTGCAGCACACAGCAGGAAGACATCATATTGTTTAGACAGTGGTTCCCAAAGTGGTTCCCAGGGGTCCTTGAGGGGGTTCCAGGGGGTCCCTGAGCAAAAAGAGGAATATCTTTTCTTGTCTACTATAATTCCATCTAATATAGCCGTCCAAAGACAGCAGTGTTGAGTGTGGAACACCAGTCGGGTAAAAGGCATTCAGGTAGTTTATTGTTTTCAAGTAGGCTACAGAAATTATAGGTTTTTGTTATCTAAAAGATTTTCAATGCCATGGCTGAATATTTAAAGGATTTCGACAATGCGGATGAGGTCATTATAATTGGATCGCGGCCCGTTTTAATTTGAGCCAGAGTATACGGATGGAGAGTGGACGAGGAGAGAGAGAGAGAGAGAGAGAGAGATGCTGCAGCTGCGGAGTGTTTTGTGCAGTCAATAGGCACATACATCCATGGTTTTCAGGGGGAAATCCTCTGACGTGGTGACACATCATTGTGTCCGAGGTATATCACAGGAAACATCAAGACCACAGATATCTGGCAGCAACAGCAACATTCCTGACAAAATATTGTTTGGGCATATAGGGGCACCGCTATGGGCTGAAATATGTGCCACCAGAAACTGAATTTGAATCATTTATATTTGAATTTGAATTGCTAAAGTTGAATTATTGCATTGAAAAACTGAATTTGAATCATAATTTGAAATTGTATTGTTTAATTTGAATCATTGCATTGAAAAACTGAATCTGAATAGTATAATTTGAAATTGAATTTATTCGTTTGTAACTGAAGTCCAATAAAATTTGATCCTCAGTGAAAATTCAACTCTCTATATATCTTCACATTCAGTTCTCACAATTCAGAATTCAGTTCTCAAAATTCAATTTCAAGTTACTGTGACAGACATCCGGGTAGTTGGAGGATGAAGGAAGAGCAATCGAGCGCAGATCGATAGGTAGAGTTCAGTGGCACAGATACGCAGGACTCCTCTTCGGCCAATCAGCACCTACGTTTTGGAGCACAGCCTCGCCTTGACCCAGAGACTCATAGATAATATAATCTACCTGTTCACAATGTTCAAAATGTAATGCCTGGTGTTAGTAGGCCTTGGTTTATTAATCACATTCTTCCACTTAAGTAAACTTAAAATCAACTATCGCTACTTACCTTAGCCTAGCCTACTGCATGCAAAATAGTGTGCCTATCCATATTTGAAAATACATGTTAATTAATTTAAAAATTTGAATTGCATTGGTTTACTTTGTACATCAGCAAGCCTGCAATACAATGTGATGTAAGAGCCAGTCCCCTGAGTTTATACAAGATGTTTCCACATTAAAACGCAAAATAGTAAATTATTATTTGAGTCTATTTTTAATCAACTAATATCTGATAATTTCTCTCCTTCCTTAGAGCGTTTATATACATATTAAAGTTAGTTTTGTTTGTGATTTAAAAGTGTAGCTTTATCATAATGTGCAGTAACAAACAAAACAAAAAGACTAATTAATGTGTTAATAAAAATAATATTTATTATAATCAGTTCACAGATCTGAGTCCAAACAGAAACTTCACCCTTCTGAACTAAGAGGTTTTGCTTCAAAGTGAGGTTTAAACAGACTGAAATGTCCATGATCACCCGTCGACTATTTATTCATTTATTTCTGCATGTAGTTATTTATTTAACGAGACTTAAAGTCATGTTTCGTCGTCCACAGTCCGAGTCCTGCCAGACTCCCTTTAGGAAACCTGTGATTTAAACTTCAGCAGGCTGTGACAGTCCCCTCCGCTGAGTCCTGGTTCGAGTTCTCCCGGGCAGTACGGCCCGGGCCTCCAGCAGCGTGGTGTCGGTTTAAGCTTCCAGGAAGCGGGCAGTGAGCTCCAGATCCTGCAGCCGCAAACGGACTCTGCTGCCCCGCTTTAGCTTCTCTCCGTCCGCCGGCAAACGCAGTGGAACTTCCAGCCGAAATCTACATACAGGTCGTCCTGGACTACGTGGAAGATCCTGTTGTTAGGCATAATTTAGTGGTTGTTCTTAAAGTGAAACTAGTTAGTGTGAATTGGGGGAGTGGAGGTTAAACGACTCTCAGGTGCTTTTGACTGAATAGCCAGGGTGTGGCCTCCCCACCTGATTCTGATTACATAAGTAAGCTAAAATCCGACCAAAAGTCAGAGTGCATTTTGATTTCTGAAGGAACTGACTACTGGACTGCTAGATATTAAGCTAAGTACTTACTTTATTTGGGTTTTTGCTGCTTCTTCTACTTTTCTACTTTCTTCTGCTGCTGTGTTTTTTGTTGGATTGGTTGTGTTGTTAGGCATAATTTAGTGGTTGTTCTTAAAGTGAAACTAGTTAGTGTGAATTGGGGAGTGGAGGTTAAACGACTCTCAGGTGCTTTTGACTGATTAGCCAGGGTGTGGCCTCCCCACCTGCTGTAGCAAACACCGATCTCCTCCTTGTATTTAATATTGGCATTTGCCGGAAGCGGCAGCCTCATTGGACGAAGACTCGGAGGACAAAGACAAAGGAGTCTACCCAGGAGTCTTCGCGGGAGGCTAAGTGGGAAGTTAGGTGGGCTTGATATCTCATATCTCATTTACACTGCTCGGTGTCGTTATCCGGATATGTGCTGCTTCTCCATTCCTGTCCGTGTTTCCTCTCGGAGATACTACAAACCACGCATTAGCTTGCAACATTTCTGCAACCCTAACTCTCTTACCTATCCCAGCCGTTCCACACACACTCAACGCCTTGTTGCAGGTGGCCTGTGGAACTGCCAGTCTGCCACTCGCAAGACTGAGTTAATCTCTGGCCTTGCCAGCCTGAAATCCCTTGACTTCCTTGCTCTCACTGAGACCTGGATTTCACCAACCAACACATCAACCCCTGCTGCTCTCTCTTCTGCCTACTCTTTCACCCACACACCAAGACCCACTGGTAGAGGCGGGGGTACAGGCCTACTCATTAAACCCAAGTGGAGATTTTCTCTCTACCCACTGCCACAGTTCACTCCACTCTCTTTTGAATTTCATGCTGTCACCATTACTCATCCGGTACAAATAGTCATCTGTTATCTACCGCCCATCAGGTCCTCTGGGGGAGTTTTTGGAGCAACTGGATGTCCTTCTTTCAAACATCCCTGAAACTGGCCCTCCGCTGGTACTTCTGGGCGACTTCAACATCCAGACCGAGAAGTCAGCTGCCTTTCTTCACCTTCTCTCTTCTTTTGCCCTCTCACTCTCTTTCACCACCCACTCACAAAGCTGGCAACCACCTAGATCTCATACTCACCAGAAACTGCTCTACATCCAACCTCTCTGTTACTCCACTCCATACCTCAGACCATTTCTTCATCTCTTACTCTCTCCCACTCTCCCAAGCTCACAACCATATCTCAAGAGACACCGTACCTGTCCGCCGTAATATTCGTTCACTCTCTCCTTCTTCTCTGGCGGCATGTACTTTATCAACCCTCCCTCCATCTGCCACAGACACTCTACTCTCTACTCTATCCTCCTCTCTTGACTCTCTCTGCCCTCTTACTTCACGACAGGCTCGCAAGTCCTCCCCAGCACTGTGGTTATCTGACTCAGTACGTGCTGAAAGATCAACCATACGGGCAGCGGAAAGGAAATGGCGGAAATCTAAACACCCAGATGATCTGCTTACCTATCAGTCTCTTCTTTCCTCCTTCGCTGCCTCTATTTCTGCAGCAAAAAGCTCTTTTTATCAATCCAAAATCGAATCCTCTTTCTCGAACCCCAAAAAACTTTTTTCCATCTTCTCTAACCTGCTAGATTCCCCCAGTCCACCTTCTCCCTCCTACCAACCCACTTTGTCAACTATTTTGTAAAAAAGATAGATGACATACGCTCTTCATTCTCCACCACACCTTCTATCACCTTACCATCCGTCACATCCAGTACTCTTTCCTCTTTCACCCCTCTATCTCCAAATCAAATTCTTACTTTGATTACCTCTGCCCGCCCAACCACCTGCCCCCTGGATCCTATCCCTTCTCACCTGCTCCAGTCCATTGCTCCTGACCTCCTTCCTTTCCTTGCTCATCTCATTAACATCTCCTTGTCAACTGGCTGTTTCCCCGATGCCCTCAAGGAGGCAAGAGTGACCCCACTACTCAAAAAACCAACACTTGACTCCTCTGATGTCAATAACTATAGACCCGTCTCCCTTCTTCCATTTCTATCTAAGACTCTTGAGCATGCCATTTATAATCAACTCTCTACCTATCTCCACCAGAACAACCTTCTTGATCCCCACCAGTCTGGCTTCAAGGCTGGCCACTCAACAGAAACTGCCCTCCTTACTGTCACTGAGCAGCTTCACATCGCTAGAACGACCTCTCTCTCTTCCATCATCATCCTTCTGGACCTTTCTGCTGCCTTTGACACAGTGAACCACCAGATCCTCATTTCGACACTCCAGAATCTGGGTGTCTCAGGCTCTGCGCTTGCATTGCTCACATCGAACCTATCGGGTAACTTGGAGAGGATCTAGCTCAGATCCTTGCCCACTCAAAACTGGGGTTCCTCAGGGATCAGTCCTGGGTCCCCTCCTCTTTTCTCTGTACACCAACTCTCTCGGGTCTGTCATTCAGTCACACGGCTTTTCTTATCACAGCTACGCAGATGACACCCAAGTAATTCTCTCCTTTCCTGAGTCTGAAACTCAAGTAGCAGCACGTATCTCGGCCTGTCTGACTGACATCTCTTCTTGGATGTCCGCACACCATCTGAAACTCAACGTTGACAAGACTGAGCTCCTTTTCCTTCCAGGGAAAGTCTCTCCTACCCAAGACCTGACTATAACAATTGACAACTCTTTGGTAGTCCCCACCCAGACTGCTAGAAACCTGGGTGTGACACTTGACGACCAACTCTCCTTCACTGCTAACATTGCTGCAACCATCCGATCGTGTAGATACATGCTGCATAACATCAGAAGGAAACGTCCCCTTCTAACGCAGAAGGCGGCTCAGGTTCTGGTTCAGGCTCTAGTCATCTCATGTCTAGACTACTGCAACTCCCTCCTGATTGGCCTGCAGCTCATTCAGAATGCAGCAGCTCGGCTTGTCTTCAACCTCCCCAAGTTCTCTCACACTACTCCGCTCCTCCGCTCTCTTCACTGGTTACCAGTTGCTGCCCACATCCGCTTCAAGACACTAGTACTTACATACAGGGCCACAAACGGATCGGCCCCAGCCTACATCCAGGACATGGTTAAACCATATACCCCAACACACCCACTTCGCTCTGCATCAGCCACACTGCTTGCTGCCCCCTCACAGCGAGGAAGAACTAATCACTCAACGAAATCCCGACTGTTCACTGTCCTGGCTCCCAAATGGTGGAACGAGCTCCCCACCGATATCAGGATGGCTGAAAGCCTACACATCTTCCGCCGAAGGCTAAAAATACATCTCTTCTGACCACACCTCGGATAAAAAAAACTTGAACCTGCACTTTCATTTGTCTCTTTGTAGCTTTGCTTATTTAAAGCTAATGTACTTGCACTTACTACCTGTTGTCTGGAGTTTGAACCTTCACAGTTGAAAGCACTTAATTGTAAGTCGCTTTGGATAATAGCGTCAGCTAAATGACATGTAATGTAATGTAATGATCCAATTTTATTGGACTTCAGTTACAAACAAATAAATTCAATTTCAAATTATACTATTCAGATTCAGTTTTTCAATGCAATGATTCATATTAAACCATACAATTTCAAATTACGTGATTCAAATTCAGTTTTTCAATGCAATTATTCAACTTTAGCAATTCAAATTCAAATGTAAGTGATTTAAATTCAGTTTCTGGTGGCACATATTTCAGCCCATACACCGCACCCACGGGAGGCACTACCAATATCCCGAGCCTCGCAGCCCTCCAGCTGCTGCTTCACCCTCCTCCACCCACTGCCTCTCTCTCTCGATAACTCTCTCTGTCTCTCTCTTCGTCCGTAGCCTATACTCTGGCTCAAATGAATACATACTACAACTATAACGACCTATTGACACACTGCTGTATTTGGACAAAAAGGAACCTCTTGAGATCGATGATGCTGTCAGATAATTTTAATAACAATCTCAGCCTGTCAGTAGCAAAAGAAAACCCTTTTGGTGGACAAAAATCGAGGGTGCAAAATTGCCCCATTAGGTTACATTGCAGCTCGGTTCACGCCGGCCCGTCACTGAGATCTCGCTCAATACCCCTACCCACTAATTAAGAACTATTTTGACTGTTTTGGTCATGGGTTTTGTACACTTTCTGTAATAAAATATCTAAAGGCTAATATATATATATATATATATATATATATATATATATCTAAAACCATATTAAAGGGGGGAACCTACGAAAGAAAGTGTCAGTTTAAGGGACCTTGATATGAACATGTTTGGGAAACACTGGTTTAGAAAGTCATGACACCACAATTAATAACCAATGAATTTTCTATAGCAAATATGGAGATACCAGCCTGCCCCACCTGAACCTAAAGAGAACCACAGTCAAATCTGAAGTGTTTGTTGAATTTCATGCAAAATCATTACCTAAATTTATTGCTCTTGCTTGTTTGTTTAACTTGGCCATGATGTCTTTCATCAAATTCTCCCTGCATGTGAGCACAAAGGCTCACTGGACATGGCCATACATGCATGAGCTTGTGGAAAGTATATGTGATGAAGCTCAAAGGCTTTAGGCACGTATCAGTTCCTACCACAGCATGTAGCTGCATAGCTTAGAGTCACAGCTCTGACTACTTTCTGAAAACAGACATCTCTAAATGCTGGCACCATTGACTTATCAGCATTTAGCCACATTTAAACTCACCAAGATCCTAAAGTGCTTTTGTCAGTTCGCTGAAGCTGTCAGAATATGGTACATATCCTTTATATACAAATAGAGCTGCATGGTGAGCACTACACTTGAATAACTAGCTGAAAACAATTTATCTCACCAGTGCAACCTGTAAGCTATGTGCTTTTTTCACATTGTAAATTATTAGCTGTCTTGTTAGTGTAACTATGTTTTAGGCACTAGATTTTGGCAAATATTTGTTAAAGCTATAGTGTAGTTTCTGTCACCCACATGAGGGATTCTAATGACAACAACACTGTCGGTGCATCCACATGACGCAAGCCTTAGGTGATCGCGCACCACCCCCACCCCTCCTCAACACACAGTGTCTTTACATGCACAGCAGTAACCAGGTTATGGTCTTAGCCCAGTTAAGTGAATAACCGGGTTATGTCAGTTCTCCCCATATACATGAGATGGGAAGAATGAAGAGAATGACACGAGTAACTATCTCCGGTACAGTAGGTGGTGCTCTGCCAACGCACAATACTTTTTTTTCCGGTTGACCTAACAGTTATGTCAAAATTACACATCACTAAATTAGTAAAATTTACCAACCTAATGTTTCATTTACACACTCTTGTCACAGCGTAGGACAGCACAGTATTTCCGCCAGATGAGTGACAAATTGTTCGGCTCATTATAATGTTATCTGTAACCAGTGTCAGGGGGGGATTAGCAAGCCAACTTTGTTAGCTAGCTAACATTAACGCAGCGGGATAAGGTGTTTACATGGCGTTTGAGAAATCGGGGTATTATCTTAACCAGAATATAATTGTTTTTTTAAACTGCATGTAAACTCACTGACAGTTGCTAGTAGCTCAAGGAGGATTAAAAAACATGGACTTTTTCAGAAGAGGTAATTATCTTGTAACCTTTATTTCCCTGCACAAAAGTTGCCCGACAGTAAAAAATTTTAAACATAGCCATACTGAGAAATACAGAGAGAGTTTTGTGGAGCTGATAAGCTTAATTGGCCTTGTATCAAATATAAAAAATATAAAAAATATTTAGCAATGGCTTTAATTCAATTCAATTTTATTTATAGTATCAAATCATAACAGAGTTATCTCGAGACACTTTACAGATAGAGTAGGTCTAGACCACACTATATAAATTCCAAAACCCCAACAATTACAGTAATTCCCTCAAGAGCAAGCATTAGCAGTGGCTATTGCGACAGTGGCAAGGAAAACTCCCTTTTATGAAGAAACCTCGGCAGACCCAGACTCTTGGTAGGCGGTGTCTGACAGGCCAGTTGGGGGTGTGATGAACAGTGGCACATAATAGTCACATTAAAGATAATGGAACAGTGACTTCGAAGGTCATCGTGGTTCATGTCATGTCGGATGCGGCGGACGCAGCAGGACGCAGCAGCATGCAGCCGGGAATTGCAGAGAATCGAAACATAAGGACTCCGGGGAGTAAACTCCCCAGAGCTAGGTTAGTAACAAGCATTTCTGGGACAGGATGCATACAAAAGGAAACAATTAGAGATGAGAAAGCAGCTCAGTGTGTCACAGGAAGGAAGGAACTTCTCCGGCAGTCTAGAATTATAATAGCATAATAATAGAGGCAGGTTAAAGAGAGGTGCCTGGTCGGGCTAGAACTCTCCCCAACCGGATCGGGCTGTACTGGCCTGCCTCCCTCTACTCTCGCTATATTATTGATTATATGATAAATAAAACTGATGACTACGAAGAGAAGCAGGTGGGCCGGTTAGGCGGACGCTGCAACTCCTCACTCCTTAACTATAAGCTTTATCAAAGAGGAGGGTTTTCAGTTTACTCTTAAATGTGGTGACGCTGTCTGCCCCTCGAATCCAAAGTGGGAGCTGGTTCCACAGGAGCGGAGCCTGGTAGCTGAAGGCTCTGGCCCCCAGTCTACTTTTAGAGACTCTAGGAACCACAAGTAGCTCTGCATTCTGGGAGCGTAGTGCTCTACTAGGACAATAAGGTACTAGGAGCTCTTCTAGGTATGATGGTGCTTGACCATTTAAAGCTTTGTAGGTCAGGAGGAGGATTTTAAATTCGATCCTAGATTTTACAGGAAGCCAGTGCAGAAAAGCCAATACAGGAGAAATATGATCTCTTCTCTTAGTTCTCGTCAGAACACGTGCTGCAGCATTCTGGATCAGCTGGAGAGTCTTAAGGGACTTATTTGAGCAAACTGATAGTAAGGAATTGCAGTAGTCTAGTCTAGAAGTAACGAATGCATGGACTAGTTTTTCAGCATCGTTTTGAGACAGGATATTCCTAATTTTGGCAATGTTACGAAGATGGAAAAAGGCTGTTCTTGAGGTTTGTTTTAAGTGGGCGTTGAAGGATATATCCTGATCAAAAATAACTCCAATAAAATAACTAAATTTCTGACAGTAGTGCTGGAGGCCAGGGCAATTCCATCCAGAGTAGCTATATCTTTAGATAATGAAGTTCGGAGGTGCGTTGGTCCCATCACAATAACTTCAGTTTTGTTTGAGTTTAACATCAGGAAATTGTGGGTCATCCAGGATTTTATATCTTTAATACACGCTTGAAGTTTAACCTAACTGCCCACTTTCGTCTGGCTTAATTGACAGATATAATTGGGTGTCGTCTGCGTAACAGTGAAAGTTAATTGAGTGTTTCCTAATAATATTACCTAGAGGAAGCATATATAAGGAAAATAGAATTGGTCCAAGCACTGAGCCTTGAGGAACGCCATGGCTAACTTTAGCTTGGAGGGTTTATTGTTAATGTTAACAAATTGGGATCGCTCAGAGAAATAGGACTTAAACCAGCTAAGTGCGATTCCTTTAATGCCAACTAAGTGTTCCAGTCTCTGTAACAGGATGATATGGTCAATAGTGTCAAATGCAGCACTAAGATCTAGTAAAACAAGAATGGAGACAAGTCCTTTGTCTGCAGCAGTTAGAAGGTCGTTAGTAGTTTTCACCAGTGCCGTCTCTGTGCTATGATTCTTTCTAAATCCTGATTGAAAGTCATCAAATAAACTATTGCTATGTAGAAAATCACATAACTGATTAGCAACTACCTTCTCAAGGATCTTGGATAGAAAGGGAAGGTTAGATATAGGTCTATAGTTTGCTAAGACCTCAGGATCGAGGGTGGGTTTTTTCAGAAGAGGTTTTATCACAGCTATTTTAAATGACTGCGGTACATAACCTGTTAATAAGGACATATTGATCATATCTAGTAATGAAGTGTTAACCACGGGTAACGCTTCTTTGAGTAGTCTCGTTGGGATGGGGTCTAAGAGACAGGTAGATGGCTTAGCTGAGGATATCTTTAACATTAATTGTTGAAGGTCTATAGGATAAAAGCAGTCTAAGTATATGTCGGGAATAGTCGTTCTTTTTTAGGGGCCTGCTTTAAATTGTGAACCGTTAGAAGTTGAGGGCAAAAGGTGATAGATTTTTATCTCTAATTGTTATAATTTTATCATTAAAGAAGCTCATGAAGTCATCACTACTAGAGCTAGAGGAATAGATGGCTCAGTAGAGCTGTGACTATCTGTCAGCCTGGCTACAGTGCTGAGAAGAAACCTTGGGTTGTTCTTATTTTCTTCTATTAGTGACGAGTAATAGTCTGATCTGGCCTTTCTTAGGGCCTTCCTATAGGTTTTGAGACTTTCTTGCCAATCCAAACGAGATTCTTCCACTTATGTGGAACGCCATTTACTTTCGATGTTTCGCAGATTTTTTTTTTTAATTTGCAAGTTTGGGAGTTATACCAAGGTGCTAGTTTCCTTTGCTTAATCATCTTCTTTTTGAGGGGAGCAACGGAGTCTAAAGTCGTCCGTAGCACCGTCTACAAATGTATCAATTTGAGAGGGACTGAGGTTAACATAAAGGTCCTCTGTTATGTTAAGGCATGACAAAGAGTCAAATGCTGTTGGAATCTCTTCCTTAAATTTAGCTATAGCACTGTCAGATAGGCATCTAGTGTAGAAGCTTTTATCTAATTTAGTATAGTCAGGTAGTAAGAATTCAAAAGTAATTAAAGAATGATCTGATAATACCGAATTCTGCGGAGGAAATATTATTAAATCCTCAATTTCAATACCGTATGCCTGCACAAGGTCGAGATGTGGTTTAAAAACAGTCGTGCGCGCCTTGTGCACACTCTGACTGAAACTGACTGAATCCAATAATGAGTTGAAAGCAGTGCTAAGGCTATCATTGTCAACGTCCACATGGATATTAAAATCACCTACAATAAGTACTTTGTCTTATTTAAGGACTAAACATGATAAAAATCTGCTGAATTCAGATAAAAATTCTGAATACTGACCTGGAGCCCTGTAAATAACACGAATATAATTGGCTGTAATGTTTTCCATTTTGGATGTTGAAGATTAAGAATAAGACTCTCAAACGAGTTATAATTTAGTTCAGGTTTAGGATTAATTAACTAATTAATTTAATGTAATGGATCTTCATAAATAATTTAATAGTTGCACATTATAGCTTTAATGGCCTGTACACTATCACTTTATTATTTCAGGATGTCTACCTGAGTAAGTGGAATTACATAGATTTTGGAATTTTTCCATGAACCAATGACTCTTCCCATGTTTTCTCACATTTGTCTTCTTGATGTGTCCACTCTATGAGCAGAGAGCTGTTTCTTGCCTTGTAGTGTGGGATATATGGAGACTCACTGCTGCCAGGTTCTCCCTTATCAAAAACCCTTAGATCTAACCCTAACCCTTAATAATAAAAATGTGGTAGTGTAACAAGTCTAACAAGCATGTGCGAAACTATCACGCTCACAGAAGATGGACCCAGAAATGCACAACGCACAGGTGATTTAAACCACGCCAGGTTTATTTGAAGCAGAAAACTCACAGGCAACTGTATCCAGAACAAAAGGCAGTCAGGGTAATCCAGAAAACAGGCAGGTCAAAAACACAGGAAGACAGGAAAACTAGAAATACTGGGAACTGGGAATAACGCACATACACTGCTACAAAGGAACAAGACAATCTCGCACTAATGAGATAAGTAACATGTGGGGTTAAATACCCAAGGATGGGGGAGATAATGGGACACAGGTGAAACACATTGGGGTGGGGAAGGTAATCACACATGGCGGGAAGGCAGGAACAAAGACCAGAAGTAAATAGACCTGAAATGAGACAAGACAGGGAGTATCAAAATAAAACAGGAAGTGGTAAAACCAAACCGACATAAAACATTAACTTGACACTGGAGCAAGCCATGACAGAAACTCTTACTAGTACAAAGCTCCTCTTGACAGTCTGGAAACTGAAGCTACATCCACACTAATCCGTTTTGTTTAAAAACGCAACAGAGAAAAATGACCAGCCGAAATATCGCTGCAGGGAATGTTGGGAACGTTCCCTGAAGGTTAAGCTTTTGGTTAGGTTTTGATTCCCATGGAAACATTAAGGGAACGTTAAGAAAACTTTTTTGGTTACCAGAACGTTGCCTGAGAGGTGTGCCTTTAGGGAACCTATAGGGAACGTTCCCCTAATGTTCTTTTTTAAAATTCCCTAACCTTTAAAAAACTTTAACAACCATGGTACCAAAAAAAATAAATAAATAAGAATCAGAATCAGTTTTATTGGCCATATAGACACATACTGTACAATAGAGACACCAATATACATATAGGCAAATATCAACACAATATACAAAAATACAACTATACAAATAAGACATAATATATACAAGTACACATGGAGTGGGATGTAGAGTGCAAAGTAATAGTGTGAATGTAATGTGCAAGATGCATATTGGAATGATAAAGTATGTAATGTGTAGGTGAATGGCCAAAGTGGGGATGACCCCACTTATCAGCAGTTCAGGAGAGTGATGGCAGTGGGAAAGAAGCTGTTCTTGTGTTGTTTTTGTGTGCATGGATCTGTAGTTCCTGCCAGAGGGGAGGAGGCAGGAGGATGCAGCAGTGTAGAAGATGGCCAATAGCTCTTGTGGTAGGCCATGCCATTCCACAGTTGCCGTAGGAAGTACATCCTCTGCTGAGCCTTTTTAAGGATGGCGTTGATGTTGGACTCCCACTTCAGGTCCTGGGAAATAATGGAGCCCAGAAACTTGAATGAGTCCACCTTTGACACTGGGCTGTTGGATATTGTGAGGGGGGCAGCACTGTGGGGTCCTCCGCATCTGCTGCAGTCAGCGCAGGGAAGTTTTTCTGGGAGGCCGCTAGAGTAGAAGTCAAAATGAAGCAAAGTTACAAGTCAAATTAAAACCTCTTATCAGCCAAGCTAAGCATAATACTGATGTGAACAATAAAATAACACATGCCTGTTATAACCCTGCAGATTGTCAGGTCCTGGAAGGCCTTCTTTGCTTTTCTGCCCCGCAGGCTGTACTGTTTAGAACATCATTGGTTGCCACTCGCTGTAGCATGCGACAGATGGCAGTACCCCCGGTCGAACCTCCAAGGGTTGTCAGGAAAAGTTGCTGTAAAACATACAGAAATACAAATTACACATGTAGAACAAAGTGGAGAGCTTGTACAATCTCATTTTGTAAGAGAAGTCAGTTCAGTTATAATGATATTTGAATTTATGCAATTATATAGTGTTAATCTTAGGGCAGGACTATGGCCACTTAATTACCATTTTGTTAACTGAGACTCCTGTCAAACTCATGCAGCTCGGCGACTATCGAGCAGGGCGACAGCAACATCTCATCGACTGGAGCAGAGGGACGTGACTGGGAGCTCCTTAAGAGCATGAGCAGCTCATCCATCTTCTCCTCAAATGCATCCATCCACTGTGCCATGCGGGTGATGGTTGTTCTCGTGCCTATGGAAAAATGAATGCTGTTAATTTTAGTTGTTATACATTATATACTTGCATATGTGAACAACTTAAGTGAGTCTTCTTACCTCTCATTTCCGTCTCAATGGCAGGCCGAGCTTGCGTTACAATAGACCCATCCAGCTCTGAGGTGACCGGCTAGTTTCCTGTGTGGTGTGAATATTGTTTCATGAATATTGGTCAGTTCATTTATGGTAGGTTTCTTGCACATGCCATTGCAAAAGATTAACCTTTGCTGTTACATTAGACAATCGCTAAAAAAATAAAAAAACGTACATGCAGATGGTGGAGGCAGTGATGTCTGCTGACCTGAAAAAATGCAGGAAGAGACAAACGCATCAGAACAGTCACGTGATATGCAACAGGTTGAATTTCAGTAGTTACATGGCAGGAAATATGACTCTGGTTTCTTAAATGCATGCATAAATGTTAACTAACGGACAGGGCTTCTGCTGTCTGTCCTGGAATGCTTTCTTGTGTGGAACAGATTCATCTGAAAAGACCATACAATTTGCACTGATTGCAAAAAGAATTTGAAGTGTTTTGTCAGTGTTTTGTCAAATATTGTATGTGACAGGATTTCTCAGGATTTTTGCATTTAGCCCAGAGGCTTTCTAATGGGGAGAACGGCATCCATAAAAATAAATGGGATTAGTTTGTAAAGCCAGTATTGCAGCTGTGTAGCCTACAGATATTCCGTCCCTTCCTGTATGCTTCCCCATTCCCTCAAATAGGAAAATAGCTTGCCGATAACTTGCGTTGCAAGATGGCCGCCGAGCACAGCAGCAAACAAAGGGCATTTCTCAATCTGTGTTCTTCTATTGACTTGTGTTCTTGTGTCCCTGTGAAACATCATCTCGTGTTGCCAAAGTACTGTCCCAATAGAGAAGTTCGCATTTCACCAAGAACAGTTAAGATTCCCGGAAATGTTCTTGACACGCCCATTTTACCGAGAATGCATTGGTTGGTAACTTGTATGAACTTCACAGCACCCGTATCCCAACATTCATTTCGGCATTCAATGATGGTCGGGTTTCCGGTACATAGACAGCCGAAAAAAAAATAATTCGGCATCTTATTCATCACTAAATTCACTTCTGAGAACATTTTAGGCGAGAAGTGAACGGTTTAGATTTCGAATATAGGCAGTCTTGCGAAAATCTTTGCCGAATTGACAATTTGCTCCAAAGTTTTCAGATTTTTCAGAGCTCCATAAAGTGACTCCATAAAGTGACGCGGCCGCCAGCTTGCGCCTGTCAGGGCCGCTCGCTCTTCGCTCGGACAGTCACACTCGGAGACCCCGCTGTAAGCCGGAGGTCTTTTAGACCAATCCCGTAAATAAGAGGCTTTTATTTCGCCGTTGACGGATCATTTGTTTAAATATCACAAAACATGTCCATCATAAGATTAACGGGAACCTGTGGTTAACTGTCTTTTCGGAGTTAAACTCCACAAGCACACACACACACACACACACACACACAACACACAGACACACACAGCGCAGCAGGCAGAGGCGGGGGAGAGAGATATACCAGTTTCTTTTCGGGAGACTTGTTTAAATTATGCCATAGGCTATAGCCTACATTAGATTTTGTATTTAGTTCATATTTTTGGTGTATTTGTTTTCTGATTTATTAGAAGTTGAGTTTCAGTCTGTATGATAAATGAACAGTTGTACATAAAGTGGTAACATGCTATGACATGTTATGTAGACTAAAGGGGAGACACCAACCTTTATAATTTGAATTGCTAATTTCCATCTCCCTGGGCATATACAGTGCACTACAATAATATAGAAATGATAATTCCACATAACACTAATAGGAACACATAGGACACACCAGTGCATATGCCTATTTATTTTTTTATTTAAACTGACTTAAACTTATACACTAATAATAGTAGGGATTGCGTTCCACTCTTTTGAATAAGGGGTGTTTGAGATAAACCATAAACAATAAAAATTGAAGCTCAATTAGTTTTATTTTTCAATATTATTGCAATAGTTGTAGCATTATGAGGTTTTCTTGTCCGGAGATTGTTTTAATACAAAGTGGTTATATTGTTGTGGTTTTTATTTCTAGCTGGTATTTTGGAGCCCTGCAGGTAGCCTCTGTGCTGGGAGTGTTGAGCAATAACAGCAAGAAGGTATTGTCTCAAACTGTTAACAGTGTTTTCTGTGCTTGTGAACTTGCGAGTTAATTCTCCCAAGAACA
Organism: Perca fluviatilis; assembly: GCF_010015445.1. Lineage (NCBI taxonomy): Eukaryota > Metazoa > Chordata > Actinopteri > Perciformes > Percidae > Perca > Perca fluviatilis. Next base: position 32,011,998 of record NC_053119.1, read on the forward strand.
ACCAGCAAGAACGTTCTCCCCAAGAACATAAGTCCGTTCTTTGCATTCTTGAGATTGAGAAACACCCAAAGACTTAAACAATGCAAAGCGCAATATAGTTCATTTAAAGTGTAACTCTTGCCAACATGCAACCTATGGCTTTTGTGAATGTAATCGAGTAAAACTTTAGTTTAAAAGCATAATTAGGACGGAAGCGCCACTTTTAAGATTGACCGTATTGTCGTTTTCGGGTCAAATGGCCTTTTGAATGGGAGTGCTATGATAGCATCAAAATCACTATTTTTAAAATACTAAGTAGGCTCGACACAACATTAAACTTTGCTCGAAGTCTCACCAGGGGCTCTACACATGAACTTGAGCATTGAGAACATTGTGCACAAAGTTTACTAAAACGAAAAAGTTTTGAACAACTCACTGCTTGACTGGTAAGTTGGCGACGAGGGGGAAAACAACTGCTAAAGTGAGTTGTTCTTTTTGGTCAACCTGATCAAAATCGGAATATAACAAAGCCATACGAGGGAAATGGCTTAATGTTAAACCCCAAACCCTTGCATTACAACCACAACATCATGAAACTGTAACGTATTTCATTTACTTTTTCATGAGCTCTTGAAGCCGCATAGTGTGAGTGTAAGTCATGTATCCAACACGGACGTCAGGACCGGACTTGAATCATTCACCTGAGAGCAGAGGCACTGTCTTTCCCCTACTGGCATGGGGTGTAACGGTTGGATTTGTACACAGAACGGAGCCACTTGTTAGAAGTTAAATGAAATAAGTGAATTTTCTTAGTTGTGAAAATCGTTCTATTGATAGATTCTTGTTTTAAGTAGTTTCACCTAATACAGTTAAAAAACCGAAATCAAGCACTAAAGTATTGTTCAGCCTAAAAATAAATATCTTCTCTTGCTATGCTGTTTATTTTACTTAGATTTTATAAGACCAATCATTTTTGAGTGAATCTAAATCAAGTGATTGCACACCTTTAATATGCTACTTCAAAAACTTAAATGGAGCTGGTTTAAATAAACATATCAAAACTGCACTCAGAACAACCAAAAACAACCAAAAACAACCAAACGGGAAAGTTGTGTGGAGGAACAGTGCAACCACAGGTTTCAGGAGAAAGTTTCAGTTGGTTGGTTCCCTTAACGCTGAGGGAACATGTGCGTTAGTGGGGCTGTCTGTCTCCTGAAGCAGCCACTGCTTCCCGGCACTTTGGAGCGCCTCCACCGCTTGTCTGCGTCTGCCCATCCACTATATTTCTTAGAAATAGCCCAGTATCACTGGTGTTTGTGATTTTTTTTATTTTTTATTACATACTTATTCCACATATTTGTCAATTGTGTCTGAGCAAGAGAGACAAGCAGACGCAAACACACTCTTAGTAGCACTCTTTCTTCTGCACAGTGATAGGTAGAAAGAAAAAAGTTCCTACATGAACCTGCTCACAACAAGGTCTGTGGATTATCTTGAGAAAACGGAACATGATTTCTGGAGACGTTTTCCAAATGTATGGCATTTTGAGCACCACAAGCTGAGTGTCATCTGGATCAGCAAGATCCTTGAATTAAAAAAAAGTAGTGTGCTGTTGGATGTCAGGGAAGAAAATAACCATTTTTATCGAATACTATCATCGAAAAAGCCATTTGGACAGAGAACTGATGACATCATACTGAATTCTCGTGTCTGCAGTGCCTACTTATTATTAGGCAAGGTTTTCTCTGTGTGTTTATCACACACACATAGGTAGGAGGAAAAATATCGGTTTTGGGGGTGAACTGTCACTTTAAATCACTTGTTCATGCCACTTAAGAAGAAATTTGTTTGCATTTGTTTGAGTTCTTGCATGAAGACCAGTGAGTGCGTTGCATGCTGAAAAGGAGCCTGTTCAGATATGCTTTACCACAAATAATTCTTTAACGATCTGTTTATAGAAAACCTCATGATGTAGCCTTTTCATAAGGCATGTGCTTGTTTGATTTCTCATTTTTAAATATATACAGCACACACAAAACTTCTTGCCTTTATCAAGCCAAAGAAAGTTGCCTGAGCGGATTTTGAATTAAGTGTCAGTAGGTTAAGAAGAGATAGGCTTGTGTCCCTTTGTCCAGAGGAACTAAAAGTATGCTTCTAATGTCAACACTCCCTTTCTCAAGAAACAAAAATTACACAGCACATCTATTTATTTCTTGGGAATGTCAAATTCAGCCAAGAATTCATTACGAATGGGAGTTGTAAAATTTGAAGGGCTGCTGACCAAAGACTAAATTCACAACCATTTTAATGCCACAGCGCACTGACACAGGACAAAGAAAATTTCTAGCTACCTAATTATTACTCCTGGTGAAATGCCACATCCTCTCAGCCAGGTGTGATCACACAGACAGCGAAATATCAAGAGCTGCTGACCAGTTTTATCAACTTTAAAGGGAAGAATTTTGATCACAGGCACAATTACCTATATTTTAATGAAGTTAATGCAATTATCTGCTTCCATAGTATTCCATTCACTTTAGGGAGCAATCAGTAGCTCACCTTTTCCTTTTAAAACAGGGAGACAAAGAGAGCAGCTGCAAAATTTCACTCCAAACATTGGAGGGTTAAGCCATAGTTCCTCGCCATATATTGCCCTGGGTTAGTACCTATCAGGCCTCTCTGGGGAAAAGCTGCACCTGATATTTCCTCTGTAGGAAGTAACTCTTCTTCCCATTACAAAGTCTCAGCTTGACAAAAAGTGACTGTTAGAAATGTGAAATATGTCACTGTGACATGGAGAGATCTGTCATGGCAGGAAGTGCATCTGGGGCTTTCTACTGTTGATCTGAGGCTGCTTTACTTTCTCAACCTTCTTCTCCATAGATGATATGAGTTATTTTGTAATTAGTTGTGATGCTTTATTATTATTATTATTATCTTGCTTCTTAGTCGTTTTTTTTGTTTGTTGGTAATTTCTTTCTCTTTCCATCTTCTCTCCTGCATCTATCCTTTCTTCCTTACTTGTTTTATTCCAGCCTTTGTTTATTTGATTTCCTTTTTTTTTCAAGCTTCCTTTCTCTTCCTTCCAAAAACCGGTAGCGTAAGCGAACATTACTAGCAACTTTCTTTCTTTGCCTGCATGCTTCTTGTCATCTTCCATTTGTGCAATTTCTCCAAACACCTCCCTGACTAGCTGATTGACATTGTTTCACAAATACCCGAAATGTCATTTATTTGCTCATGTTCTCCACTTCTTGAGGGTCTCATTTTTCTTCTTCTTCTTCTTCTATTCTTTTACTTTTTTTTAACTCTACTATTTAGTATGTTTTGAAAGCTCTTACTTCATTAGAAGAGGAGTTAGAGAACTATCCTATACTTTCATCTTTCTTCTCAAAACACCTAACAGGAAATTGTGCAGACGTGTCACAAATAAAGAAAGAAAGGCTGACAGACAAACACACACACACAGACACACACACATACACACATACACAACTCCCTATATATCTTTATTGCTTTTTTTTTGGAAGTCTGTATCGCACCACTGAATAGAGAAAGAAAACAAGGCGTTTTGAGAGCGCTCCAAAATCTACCTCCTATTCCTTTCACACCTGTCAGATTAGCAGCGAAGGAAGTAATGCTAAGTGATTTACTTTCTCTTTCTTTTAGTGTATCTCTGTGTGCATGCTCACAAACTGTTGCTGCTCTCCGAGATGTTTTCCTAGTCGTCACAGCGTCGACACTCTACCAAGAGAAATGTTTTAATGGCACTGCTCAAAATGTCTCAGCAGGGACATTTTTTCTCTGGCGGTTTGGTAGTTAACCAGCATCGCTGTTCGACGTGCATGCAGTGAAGGGGAGTAGTATTCAGTTCCAGACTCTGCAGCTCCTTCTCTCTCTCTCCCTTCTACCTGCATTTTGACCTCTTGTGTTAAAATCCTTTAATTTGTCTGTTCCATAAATCTTTATAGTTTTATAAAGTATAGTTATATATATATAGTTTATATATAGTATATAGTATATTATATATAGTTTTTTTTTTACCATACAAAATGTCTGAATACAATAAAAGCTATTTAATTTCAGATTCATTTTTATTTGACAATTGACATATGCACAATTGTTATAATAAAAAACTAAAAATATTAATTAGGTTAAATCAGACCTTATTTAATCATTTGATGTTTCTTATCTTTAGCCTAGTTTTAGTCAACCAGAGACATTTCCTTAAACACATTTCAGTCTAATTTACATTTATACCTTCTTAGTATTCTGAAGCTGCAGTTTTAACCAACTTTGATGTCTACTGTTAGCAAGTTAGTTAACTCATTGTCGCTTTTTCTCACTTGACATAATTGGAGATAACTATGCCCTCGACTGCAGAGCGTGTTCACTATAATTCATTACATTCATATAGCGCTTTATCATAGACACTCAAAGCGCTTCAGGGTGGAGGACTACTCTCTAATACCACCAATGTGTATCACCCACCTGGGTGATGCACGGCAGCCTCACGACGCCAGACGCTCACCACACATCAGCTTGGTAGAGAGGGAGGGGAACATATTTTTTTTTAGTGTTGGGGAAAACTGGAGCATATCCACACACACACACAGGAAGAACATGCAAACTCCACACAGAAAGGCCCGGGACGACCGGGGTTCGTACCTTCTTGCTGTGAGGCCACAGTGCTAACCATTGGGCCACCATGTTGCTGCCACCGTGCTGCTACTATACTATTCACTGTAGCTCAAGACAAGCAGCTACCCTCTGATAGCCTGTGAAAGATAGGTATATGTAACGCTAAAACTATATTTTCAGCCTTTGGCTTGTTGTTACAGGAAACAGTCAGCTGGTACACAAACTCCTAGTCAGTTAAGTGCTTGTGTTTGTTTTTTTTACCTTCGTTTGTTTTAAAACTTTCTTGTGGCAGCGATGGATTTTTCAGCGGGGGGGGGAGAGTCGTCAACAGTAACGTTACTTAAAGCATAACTCTTGCCAAAATGCAACCTAGGGTCTTTTTGTGAATGTACCCGAGTCAAACTTTCGTTTAAAAGCATAATTAAGACGGAAATGGCACTTTTAAGATTTACCGTATTTTCGTTTTTCGGTCAAATGGCCTTTTGAATGGGAGTGCTAGGGGATGCTATGATAGAATCATAATCGCTATATTTACAACACTAAGAAGGCTAGACACAACATGAAACTTTGCTCAAAGTATCACCAGGGTCTCTACACATGAACTCGAGCATTGAAAACATTGTTTGTGTACACAGAGTTTACTAAAAAAAGATCTTGAACAACTCACTCTAGCTGTTGTTTTTCCAGTTGCCATCCATCTCGCAAGTCAAAAATAGTCGAGGGAGGAGAGTAAAGATGGAAAGCCCCTAAAGCTTAGTTCCATATTTATTAATTGTCGTTAGTAAAAAATTATATTGACCTTGTAGTTGAAAAAGGAGCCTCATATAAGAATGACATTTCCTCCTATGGAGTCTACACTATGGAGTATGGATGAGAAGTGCTCCTAGCTCTCGCCCGAAAAACGAAAATACGGTAAATCTTAAAAGTGGTGTTTCCGTCCTAATTATGCTTTTAAACGAAAGTTTGACTTGGGTACATTCACAAAAAGACCCTAGGTTGCATTTTGGCGAGAGTTACGCTTTAAGTGAATACAACGTTTAGTTCAGAATCAGAATAAAATAAAATCTGTTTTACTACTGGGACTCCATTCAGCTTTACTGATATTAGCTACACATACCTAATGAGTATTCCAGATACATTTTGCAATGTCTATCTCAGATCACAATTTCACTGACTATGACCACTACTACTGTCATTACTAAACATTGTGCCAAAATATGAACAATAATGTTGTCGTCAGTTGGCTTATTTGCTAGCTTACCACTGCTAAGGAAAAATCAAGAGCATACACAGTACCGATGTTGGAAGTAGTACTCGCACCCCTACAGCTTCACTTTATTGATTTTCTCCATAAGAATTTAGATTATCAGCCATAATGTATAAACCATCCAAGGTAGACAAGCTGTGAGGTTGTGAAACAAACATTTCTGCTCCTGTAGAAGCTAGAAGTCTGTATGAAGTCAACCTGGATTTAAGAAAACTGCTACACTACCCACAATCCTAAGCATAACAGCAACGTCTCATATTGGTCAACCCAGTCTCATGGCAGTACGTGTAATGGTCACGTTATTTTAATCTATTGATACGTGTTCATGGAGACGTTTTTGTCATTTGTTTTGTGGTGGCCAGGACGAAAATGTAAACTAATGTTTTTAAATGGGAAGCATATGTCGTGGTCACAGCACGTCTACGGTGGGTCAAACAATTCCGGACTTTCACCCAGGAGGCCGGGGATCGCGTCCTGTGTGTGGCGTTTTGTTTCCCCGTTAACCGTCCCGTTATTGTCGCGTGTTCCCTGCGGCCATCTCCCGGCGTGTGAGGCGTCCTTTACCCGTGGCCGTGTCCCAGCGTTTGAGGCATCCTTTCCCCATTGTTTTGCGGCCGTCTCCCAGCGTGTGAGGCGTCCTCCCCCCTGGCCGTTTCCCGGCGTGTAAGGCGTCCTTTCCCCCGTGTTTTTTTTCCTAAACCCAACCTCCGCCATCCCATTATTGTCGCGCGTCCCCCGCGGCCATCTCCCTGCGTGTGAGGCGTCCTCCCCCGGGGTGTGGCATTTGCCACACCCCGTTAAGGCACCACGAAACAAACGACAAAAATGTCCCTGTGAACACGTATCTATAGATTAAAATTAAAGTGACCATTACACGAACTGCCATGAGACCGTGTTGGATTGGTGGGCTCACTGTTACCATAAAAAATGTTTACTGCAACTGTGAGCCTGCGAATGGCTGACCATCGACTAGTTGCTGCCGCTCTACAATGTGCACTGCACGGGTCGGGCTTCCATGGGTGATCGGTGCTCATAGTCATACAGAGCTTACAACTGATAAGCGGATCACTACGACCTGGCCGGGCCGTTATCGGCGTGTGACCGACCGTGACCTCAATAGGAGCAGAACAGCGTGCAAGCGGCAGAGTGGCTGACGATCAGCCAACCGGTTAAAAATGAACACGAAGGGAGAGGACTGACATGACATATCATTTCTTTTGAAGGTAGCATTGTAATAGCCTAAGCGGGATCATGTAGAGCAAGCCTGACATTATTCCTCAGTATAGCCTATTTCACAGTCTAGTGATTGTCAGAAATGATAAAGCTAGTTTACTTATACATATGCAGTCTGACCATAGACTGTAAACGTTAATTTATTAAATTTTTATGTTAGAAAAACAGCAGCAAATTAGTGGTTCAATTGTATTGTAAGCTATTGTTTTACTGCAGGATGTCAAAAAAAAGAATATTGGATTTCTTTTCAAAACCTCCCTCTGAGCCAGCTAAATGTCTGAGAGGCACAGAAATGACAGCCGATGACAAGTTGTTGCCTGCACCTCACAGATCATCTGTGCCGGTAGGCCAACAGCAACAAGAGCATCTATCCTCACCCGGTAGGCCTACTCTTCCTTCCCCGCCTCCTGAGAATAGTCTTACTCAAAAGGCAGGTGCAGTGTCCTTCAGACCACCAGAAAATGATTCATTCCAAGTCTGAAAACTCACCGGAGAGACCTTCACAACTACGCCCCAGACACGACAGCTGAGATGCTGTTTTCGTGCATGAAGGTGGAGATGGCGATGCTGAAAGGCCATTGTTTTGATGGAGCCAGCAATATGTCTGGGAGGTTCAAGAGGGTACAGGCCAGACTAAAGGAAATATGTCCTGACTCTGTGTTTGTCCACTGCGCAAATCATTCCCTGGATTTAGTGTTGCAAGAAGTGGCAAGACAGGTGTGCCTGGTTGCAGATACACTAAACTTTTTGCGAGAGGTTACAGTTCTAATTAACGAGTCGGCAAAGAGAAAGGCCTTGTCTCTATTTGGATGTGGAGATGTGGTAGGCCTTATTGCGTTGTACCCAATCCGATGGTGTTTCAGAGTCGTGGCATTGTCGCGTCTACTCACCTGCTACGGGGAAATGTTACAGGATGCATGGGGCACCAAGAAAGAAGTGAAAACGTGCAAGGGATTGAGTAGCCTATAGTCTATATTTACAGCACCCCATCCCAGAAAATAGTTCCTAGACAGTACCTAGAATAATGTAACTTGAAACCAGTGATTTAACATTACCGCACATTTTAATACAGTTTAGCAACAAAAAATGCTGAGGGAACATTACTACGCTTATTGATGCTGGTTTTGAAGCAGCATGCATCCCCAAATACCTGGAAAACATTTTAAACAGTAAGTGAATACAGCATGTTAGGGGGAATACAACGTCTCCTGCAAAGGCAGAGTGACTGCAGGATGTGCTAACGTTAGCTTCTTGTCTCATCTGGGGCCTGATTAACAGTAAATACATCAAATTCAGCGCCCATAACACGTATTTCCCTCGACTCACGTGAGCGCGGGTTTTATGGTGAATCAGCTGTTAAACCATATTTGTTACTCTGCCTGAGAAGAAACTGCTGTACTCACGCTGTTGTTTATTCGGTTGTCGTGACTTCACGAGTGATGACGTTGTGTCACTGTTCCAGTTGTTCACCCTCAAAGGGGAGAGAGAGAGCGTTGACTGTTTGGTAGAGTTCAGTGGAGCAGACAGCTTTGCAGAGTCATATAATAACAACTTCATGACATTTCATACATGCCTACTGCATGTCCCTAGTGTGAACCTGAACCTGAGCACCCTGGGAAAGAGGGCTTTCAGCTACACCGCCCCCAAGCTGTGGAATTCACTGCCAGACCACATCAGACGCTGTGACTCAGTTACTGACTTTAAAAACAGACTTAAAACATATCTCTTCAAGATGGCTTATGGACTGACTGACTTTGATTTTTTATTGTTATTTTTATGAGTTTGTGAAGTGACCTAGGGTGTCATGAAAGGCACTTTAAATAAAATGTATTATTATTCATAAAATGCTAAAGCAGCTGAGGCAAGAATATATTAGCGGCGGACTGCCACAAAGAAATGGCATTACAGCTTGTAGAGGAGGTGGCTGATGGCAACTTCACTTGGGGAACCTGTGTCCGTAGGCACTCTTATATCTCTTTCACACCACTATCCAGGGTTGGGCCTGGGTTGTCTGGTCAGTCTTCAACCCTTCTTGCGGAAATTCAAACCAAGACAGTCAACATGAGTGTATCCCTGGTCATGACAATTCAGAGATCAACTGATCCCAACATGGGAGCGATGCATAACAATTACCTTAATTGCTAGAAATAGGCGGGTCTTTTCACATCATATTCAGTGAACAGCTAACTTTAACATTCTCTAATCCGTATACCGCAAGAAGTAATACGTCAGCTACTTGACTTTGTAATTGTACAGTAGGGAGAGTTTGTGTTTGTTTTGCAGTGATTACGTTCTAAATCACAAATAAATCACTATCAAACACGATGATTTTGTGCAGACTGATTTCTCCTCTGCATATTTATTGCAGGTATGTGGTTTACCATATTCTGAATATCTAGAGTGCAAGTGAGAGGAATGTGATCCAAAATCACCATTATTATATTTTGCATTTAAAGCATATGACATTAATAAGAAAAGAATCTATCCTGCTGTATGAGTTATGTAAATGGACTGTTTTTAAATAGCGCTTTTCTAGTCTTAACGACTACTCAAAGCGCTTTAACATAGTACAGGAACCATTCACCATTTACACACATTCATAAACTGTGGCCGAGGCTGCCGTACAAGATGCCACCTGCTCATCAAATAAACATTCTCACTCCGATGGCACAGCATCGGGGGTAACTCGGGGTTCAGTGTCTGGGATCAAACCACTAACCTTCCGATTGGCAGGCGACCTCTCTACCACTTAGCCACAGCCACCCCTTATGTGTTGCTGAGTAAAAAGAATAGTCTCTACCATTTGGATTTGCGATCTTCTAAATGTCAGATATATTAGTGTTATTGTTGAAGGTAAGGAAGATACTCAAATTGCTTATATCTATTCTGCAGGAAGAAGACCTGTCAAGGTACAGATCTAATACGCAATTAAAATTCCCTCCAATAATAAGATTTGATTGGGACATGTCTGGTATAACATTGGCGGCGCAAACGCTTCGTGACGCTCAGTGTCTCTCCAGATTCTGCAAATTAATGGTAATATGCTTGTTTATCTCAAGTATTTTTGGTAAAAACAGTTTAGCGTACATATCGTACATCCGACAGGAACTTTTGGATATCGGTTCCTGCAATTCTTAGACAGTTATTAGAGTACTTCAAGAGATCGCTAAACCAACGGGACCTCCGAACATCCCCACACCGACTGGAGGGCTCTTCAGATGGACACGCAAACAACACTGCATCGACTCGCTCTTCCAAGCCTTTTCCTCAGCAATGTTCGCTCGCTGGTGAACAAAATGGATGAATTGCGGCTGCAGATCACCACACACAGAATGATTATGGACTGCAACATCATGATTTTCACAGAAACTTGGCTTAACAGCGGAATACCCAACAGCGCTATCGAGCTAGCTGGATGCTGCCTCCTCCATGCGGACAGAACAGCTGATGACTACCGAGGTGGGGGCTTGTACATTTATGTGAACAAAACATGGTGCATGGACACCACCATCACTGAGAGTCAATGCTCAGCTAACCTTGAGTATCTCATGGTTAAGTGTAGACCTTTCTATTTGCCCAGAGACTTTACATCAACTGTAGTAACAACAGCCTGCACTATGCTAATGCTAAGATCGCCATGAAAGAACTGCATTCTGCTATTAGTAAACAACAAACTCTGCATCCTGAGGCAGCCTACATTGTCGCGGGGGACTTCAACCACTCAAATTTAAAGACAGTACTGCCTAAATTCCATCAAAATGTATCAAGCCTCACAAGAGGAGAAAAGATTTTAGACCAAGTCTACACAAATGTGGCTGATGCATACAAAGCTCCTCCCCTCCCCCATCTAGGACACTCAGATCACCTCTCTTTGTTTCTACTGCCCAAGTATTCAGCATTCATCAAACGTGTGAAACCAACAGTAAGAACAGTCAAAGACTGAATCTCATTTCTCATCTTACCCCTTCCCCTTGCCCCTACCCCTTCGTCTTACCCCTAGCCCTTGTCCCTCGAAACCGAGTGGTAAAGGGTAGGGGTGAAAACATACCCCTATGAAATGAGACGCCACTTGGTTACATCATCATACATACTTAGGTCTGTTTGCAATAAATATATTTGTATACATACTGCATGGTGTGTTGTATATCTGTTTCAGTTATCACTGTTTTGAATATCATTGATGTTCAGAAACACTTTATTTGTTAACAAAAAGCTGTCTTTATTGCCCAATAAAGTAAACATTATTACAACTATTACAACTATTAGAACCATAACTTACATGTCACACACATATAAAAAGGCACTCAAATGTATAAAACAACAAAAAAGATCACAAACAAAAAAACAAAAAAAACTACAGCTATTTTGAAATTCCAGACCACAGTGTGATGCCTATTGGCAAGTAACCTTTCCTTCCAACCCTATTTCTTTCATTAGTGTCCTGTATCATAACCAACAACAATGTACAGGTGCATGAACAGGAATGAATTACAAATGATGACAATAATACAGTACCAATACAATAATGAATGGCTACAACATGAACGCAGAAACTTCTGCTTCTTTTCAGCCCAAAAGTGGATCAGCTGCCAGGTTTCCTCAGGACGGTAAATGTAAAGCATGTATCGATGTCTCCAAAGCAAGTAGTGTTATGCACTGATATCAAACGAAATTTGCTGCTAATGGTGTTTAGTTAACACTGTAGATATGCATGGAGTCCATTCAAGGCAGAGAAATGTTGTGCAAATTGGTAATGTAATGTTAATGTTAGCGTTAGCATAGCAAGCTAGCGATTTTTAAAAACGTTTCAATTACAAATATGGTTGCAAGTACAGGATTGTGAGCACAAAACAAGACTTTCGTAATTTTTAAATCAATTCTTTAAGCTGAAAATACTTACATTTATGGGTGTCTCTGGTCGATCTGGTCGCCATTGTTGCCGGCTGTGCAGTGTATTCTGGGTACCCCTTGTTTTCAAGTAAGCTCGCGACTTTGCTTAAAGGGGTGATAGAATGCAAAACCGATTTTACCTTGTCATAGTTGGGTAAATAGGACATACATAGAACCTCAAAATCCCAATGACACCTCTTTCCTCTGCAAATCTCACAATTTGAAACTGCCTCTGAAAACGGGCAAATCTCAACTCGGCGGCTCCTCCTCTTGCTTTAGCTCTATCTCTTTGCCCCCGCAACATTTACATAGGCTACAACAAAGACCGGAGATCAGGTAGTCTTCTGAATCTAGGTCGCGCGCAGATCTCTGCTATTCCATTACAAAATTCGCTTCTGAAACTTTTTTATGTGAGAAATCTACTATGTAAAGCTCAAATATGGGCCGTTTTACGAAAATTGATGGCTAATTGCAAATTTTGTCCGACTGTGTGTCGGAGTTCAAGGGCCGGTGCTGCCTGGGTTGCTACATCGCCGCCCTGCCTGTCCTCCTTCACAGACCCCGGCCTGCTGTGAGCTAGATTGAGCTCTGTCACGGTCGGCAGCCCGCGGTGCTCAATACCCGCGCAAACTCACCCTTTCTGGGTGACTGGACTACCAAACGCCGCTGACCTGACAGAGCTCCAGGGCCTGCAGCTCGCTGTTCTCCCTCCCCTCTTCCTGCTAAATGGCTGGTGTGTGACTGAGAGCGCGGTCAGCGAGCTTGTTATGCCCACAATCTCTTACCGCAGGTTCCAGTTAATCTTCTAATGGATATGTGTGTTGAGTTATTTAAACAAATGATCGGGGAAATAAACGTCTCTTGTCCGCGAGTCTCATTGATAGAGCCCGCGGGTGAGCTGATCCTTCCATCAATGAGAGCTAGCTAGCCTCCTCCTAACGAGACCTCTGAAATTCACAAAACTGCATTAAATTGAAATCGGACAATTGTTAACTAAGCTTTGTAAGACCTTGGGGGAACCTGTAATATAAGTGTTGTGACGAAATTCAAACTGTAAATATACTATAGTTATGCCGAAAGTGTAGCTAGCTAGCCGCGATCTTTTCCCATTGTATTGAATGGGAAACATAGCTAGCTAGCTGCTCCTCCTAACAAGACCCCTCACGTTCATAAAAATGTTAGCTTTTGTTAGCTTTGTAAGACCTAGCTTTGTGATATAAGTGCAGTGACGAAATTCACTGTAAATATAGTTATGCCGGCAGCCGCCCAGCTCCACGGATAATCCACAAAGGGTGACTTTGCCCTGGGTATGCAGCCCAGCAGGCTGCCGCTTTCTCGTCAGACTGTGTGGAGCTCCTAAAGTCCGACACGTCTTACCAAATTTGCAATTAGCCATTAATTTTTGTAAAACGGCCCATATTTGAGCTTTATATAGTTGATTTCTCGCATAAAAAAAGTCTCAGAAGTGAATTTGGTAACGAAACATTGCAGTTTTTGGAATATGAGACCTGCTGTCTCGTCTCTAATGTGTGTATGGGGATTCGCTCAACCAATCAGCGCGCAGCTCATCTAAATATTCATGAGTATACCATATTTGGAAGAAAAGCTCTTGTTACAAATAGGGCCAAAACACAGGGATGCATAAGGGCCAATAAAATATCAACCAGGCCATTTTCAGCCCAACCAATGTTACATACCCCATTAGGAGACCTTAAGGAACAGTGTGAAATACCCTATATAATCATTCTATCACCCCTTTAAAACTAAGGGGTATCTACCCCTTCCCCTTAGCCCTACCCCTCGATCAAAATGAGAATTGGGATAGCCCTTACTCTCACGTGAACATGCAAAACTAAAGGGAAGGGTTAAGGGTAAGGGGTAAGACAGAGAAATGAGATGCAGCCAAAGTGTGGCCAGAGGGAGCTGACTCTGCACTTTGGGAACCTGCCTCTTCCGTTCTGGACTGTATCAACTCTATGGAGCTAAATCGGGGCCAAATGTTTTGTTAATTTGAAAAAAATATATATAGTTGAAAAACTAAAGCTTGAAATTGAAAATTTAAGTTTTGGTCAAAACTTGGAAAAAATAAAACCATGTATTCATACTAAAAATAAGTGTACAAATTTTTCTTTCAGTTTGAATAAAATTTAGATTAAATTCTGGAATTATTTTGAATAAATTATAAATTTTCATTTTTCACTTTTATATTTATTTTCATCATTCATTATGAGTGACAGCCTAACAAAGAAGGCAGAAGACTCCTCTGTCATGTTGCCTTCAGGAAATGGTGTTACTGTGACAACTATGACTGAATGCTTTCTATCCACTATATACATGTGATTTTTACTTAACAAACTGATGCCAGTGACAAAGTTCCATTTAAAAAATTGTTTTGGACAACACATGGTACCAATTACACTATAAGAGCAATAAACTGTGCCAGATTGTGCAGTTCAGCAGGAACAATGACTTCTCCCACTTCCATGTATGACTTATAGCACCACAGTATTCACTGGCACCAGCCCACAGGTAAGACATGTGAACGATATTAGCATTTTTTAATAGATACTTCTATACTGCGACATTATCCCTGCAGTGGCATTGTTTTGTGATTAACACATAAAGGGAAAATAGGTGGACAGCTGGACAAAGCTGGCAATCAAGCATCGCTTGCACTAAAGTTAGCATTAACTAACGTTAGCTTCACACTAGCTGGGGTTTTTACACTAATTTCAGTGTCCAGCTCAAGTTTTTTTTACTTTAACGTGTAGTGGTCTTTGTTAATGACCATAACTCGACAGTGGCTGCAGTGAAGAAGGTCTCTTTTTACAGAGTAGACAAATATGACTTTACATTAATGCTCTGGCCTGATAAAGTACGTTTTACACACATAGCTAACGTTACATGTAACAGCATGACAGTTATGCCTTACAAAATATGCCAAGTGGGCAAACTTTGAAGGCTTCTACCACAGCCTAACTGTATCAGAATACACTAACTTGTCTTTTATGTATTTGTAGTATGGCTTACTGTCTGTTTTCTGGACCGTGTGTGTCCGTAATAAAAGCTTTGATTGATTGATTAACAAAGCAGACCAGGACATGTTGTTTAAACTAACCATGAAAAGGTAACACTATTAACTTAGCAATGTTAGTTATCTATAATGTTTTACATTTATAAGGCTCTGTACGGCTGCAGGCAGCCACTGTCGAGTTATGGTCATTCTGACAAACCGAGGTTAACAAAGAGCACTACACGTTAAAGTCAAAAAACTTGAGCTGGACACTGAAATTAGTGTAAAAACATCAGCTAGTGTGAAGCTAACGTTAGTACCATGTGTTGTCCAAAACAATTTTTTAAATGGAACTTTGTCACTGGCATCAGTTTGTTAAGTAAAAATCAAATGTATATAGTGGATAGAAAACATTCAGTCATAGTTCTCACAGTAACACCATTTCCTGAAGGCAACATGACAGAGGAGTCTTCTGCCTTCTTTGTTAGGCTGTCACTCCTAATGCCACGCCCCTCTGAGTTGAAGCCACGCCCCCCAAGCAAAATCAGGGCCAAAAGTCTGAAACCGAAAAAAAATGATCTGAAAGTGAAAAACAGATCTGAAACCGAAAAAAAAAAGATTTGAAACCGAAAAAAAAAGATTTGAAGCCGTAAAAAAAATAAGTTTTGAATCTGAAAACATGAAATGTGGAACTGAAAATAAATATAAAAGTGAAAAATGAAAATGTATAAGTTATTCAAAATAATTCCAGAATTTAATCTAAATTTTATTCAAACTGAAAGAAAAATTGGTACACTTATTTTTAGTTTGAATACATGGTTTTATTTTTTCCAAGTTTTGACCAAAACTTAAATTTTCAATTTCAAGCTTTAGTTTTTCAACTATATATATTTCTTTCAAATTAACAAAACATTTGGCCCCGATTTAGCTCCATACAACTCAAACATTAACAGTATGACCACCCTCAAACAGGTTACCACTTTCCCTAATCAGAAGCCATTTGTGTATTTTTTTAATAACCTAATTGTACAATGTGCTTTTGTTTTACCTTTAACTAATTGCTATTAACTGTAATATAATTCTGTAAATATTAACTTCAAATAGACAAGCACTACATTTTCTGTATTATGACTTGAATCAAACAGTTTTGTTGAATTTATTATATTTTGGTTATAGTCAATTATTATTGTTCTTTTGAAAATGTTAACTGCTAGAATAAAGTCTTACCTTGTCATCCATATTGGACATGGATCCCCTTTTTTAATATGTGGCTCCAGGAAGTTCAGACGACGCAGAATCCATTCCTGCCTGGTACTTATTATATATACTTCCAGACGGTGGCTTGGTGTACCTGTTGTACTGTGAACGGAGTGAATTGACTTTCTTATTGACTTCTTTTTCTGCAATGAAATATGTTATACAACATTAACGGTTTAGTTAGACTATTTTCAACGGACAGAAATAGAATTTAAAAGCACTTACCGCATACACCTAGCTGTTGTAAAATATGACGAAGGGCAGCTTGTTTTTTTAGTCTATTGGAGTAAATTTTAAGGCTTGTTTCATAAAGACATGGCTGTTCCTCCACAAATTGATGAGGCGATCCTCTCTTTCCTCCACTCAAAACTTCAACCAGCTGATAGTTTGTCACTCACTGATTCTTGGGAATTTGGATAAAACAGGTTTTAATTTTGAAAATAAAAAGTTAGTTAAATTACAGAATCTGAAGGTATATCATTATAGACCAAAGTCTTGGCTGTTCAGCAAAGTACTGGTGCAACCTCCGCATTTAGTATTTTTTTCATAAAATAGACGTTTTTCCAGTGGGTATGCGCTATATGCGGCGCAGCACCATGGGGGCGCCAAAGCAATGGTAAAAAAAAAAGATAAAAAGATTTAAAAAATATTTTTTATATCTAGCTGCTTTTGTGCATTTCTAAATCATTTCTGCATTTCCTCAATGTTACATAACATTGTAGAGAAATAACAGGCTAGAGTAGGTGCCCTATCTCATAAGATTCCATCATAGAATTTTGCAGCCCAGTCTCATGGCAGTTCGTGTAAATGTACACGTTATTCTTAATCTATTGAACGTGTTCACGGAAACGTTTTTCTCGTTTTTTACGTTGTGGACAACACGAAATTGTGAACCAATGTATTTCAATGGGAAGCATATTACGTTGCCACAGAACGAAATTGTAGGGAGTAATATAAGATCCGCGTAGGGAGGTTGGCCAGGGGTGGTGGATGGGTAAAACACAGGGCTTTCACACCGGAGACCCGGGATCGCGTCCCGCGTGTGGCAGTACCTTTGTCCCGCGCGTTGCAGTTCCTTTTTCGGCGTGTCCCGCGTGTGACGGTTCCTTTCCCAGTTCTTTTTTTTTCCTAACCCCAACCGTCTCGTTATTGTGGCGTTTCATTTCCCGTGTCCTGCGAGTGGCGGCCGTGCCGTTGTTTTGGCCAGCGTGTGGCGCATCGTTTCCCCGATCGCGAGTGGCGGCCGTGCCGTTGTTTTGGCCGGCGTGTGGCGCCTCATGAGGCCGCTTCCCGGCATCCTTTCCCCGGGCGCCTCCCGGCCGGCGTGTGGCACCTCATGAGGCCGCCTCCCGGCGTCCTTTCCCCGGGCGCCTCCCGGCCTCCCGGCCAGCGTGTGGCACCTCATGAGGCCGCCTCCAGGCGTCCTTTCCCCGGGCGCCTCCCAGCCGGCGTGTGGCACCTCATGAGGCCGCCTCCCGGCGTCCTTTCCCCGGGCGCCTCGGTCGAGAAAAACGTGTATATTTACACGAAAAAAACGTTTCCGTGAACACGTTCAATAGATTAAGAATAACGTGTACATTTACACGAACTGCCGTGAGACTGGGTTGAATTTTGACATACTGTAGCCTACTATGGCTACGCCAAGACCCGGGCTATTGAAGGGCGGGTCTTGGCGTGGCCATAGTAGGATTCATAATATCGCGAGCGGGGGTGCCGTGAGCGCTGAGTGAGCAGGTACGAGTAGTGAGTTGTCGTCTATGGAAAAAGATGGATAAAGCAAAAAAGCTGTCGGGGGCTAAAAATAGAAAAAGAAAGAGGGAAAAGGAGATAGCATGTCAAGGGATGCAACAGCAGTTAAATAAGTGGATGGTGAAAGGCAACAGGTAGGATTTAAAGTGTGTCGTCTGTGCTTGGAGGCTTGCAAATATTCATGTTAACAGACTAGCTAGTGTTTGCTAACACTGGGAATGTAGCAGCCAAATGGGGGTTTACTGCTAGCTTAGAATATGCAAAACTGAGGTTGCTGAGCTGAAAACTGGAAAATATAAGGTAGCATGTACAATAGATGACAAGAATCTGAAAACATAACTAATGCAACAACTCTGGTACTATGGAATCATGCCTATATTTTGTTTAACCATTAGCTGTCAGACATATACTATAGGCTATAGTTAGGTTGGGTGACATGGAAGCTGTAATTACAGTGTCACATCTCTCTCTTTAAAGGTCTGTGCTAAGTGGCTCTCCATATTTGTACTTTTTAAAATCCAAAATGTGAATGTAATTTCAACAGCAGCACAACCTTACTGCATAATAGTTGTCTTATCTGATGCCATTACTAGGCTGATTTAAGAATTGAATTTAGGCTGCTATATTTAACAGTGACTTCATTTCATTCAGGTGTGAGGATGGTGGATCAGGAAAGACAGGGGAAGGCAACAGGTAGGTCTAACATTAGGTGGAAGTGTAGGGGGAGCCACTTGATACCAACAGATTAATTTCTTAATATCAATATGGAAAAACTAATATAGAAAATATATTACATAATGT
This sequence comes from Perca fluviatilis, assembly GCF_010015445.1. Classification (NCBI taxonomy): domain Eukaryota; kingdom Metazoa; phylum Chordata; class Actinopteri; order Perciformes; family Percidae; genus Perca; species Perca fluviatilis. Next base: position 32,030,828 of record NC_053119.1, read on the forward strand.
TTGTTTGTCTTAGTGGAGAAGAACACAGGCAAGGAATGAATGAGACAGACATGAGGTTGACCATGGCATAATGTAGAGATGAGACCAGTGATGACATCAGGTATGAGTTCTATTAGTTAGAACACACAAAACTAAATGTCCAGTATGGTTTGAAGTTCTGTTGACAAAATAGTGCAGACAGAGATGGAAAATATAACAATTAGCCTATGTCTGACAGCGGGGACGTAGTAAACAAATCAGAATTAAAATTTCAACATCCACAATGCATATGCTCGAATGCCATCAATGATGATTTATTTACTGTAATGAAAATACAGTACAAGAAAAAAGTGGGCTACAATAATGTGGTTGCCATGGGGGCAACCAGGGGTTATGATTAGGTTGCCACTTGTCACAATTTGGTTGCCAAGCGAAACTGCTAATGTTGAATGATGTTCCGGGAATTAAAGGACCCAAATGCAGGGAGAGGCAGGCAGGCAGGCAGGAGAAGGGTTGAACACGAAGAAATATTTTATCAAAATACAAAAACAAACCTAGGGAGTCCTATGAGCTGAGCAGGCAAAAACCAATACAAGGAAAAACCAATGGTATCCAAAGAAACAGGTGGAACCACGGAAACTTACAGGAGCTGACGCAGAAACACACAAACTAACAGGAAAGGATACAAAACGGACACAAAACAATCTGACAAGAGACAAAGGGAACACAGAGGCTAAATACAAGAGGTGATGAGCAAACAAGGAACAGGTGTAGAACAGGTGAAACACGTTAGGGTGGGGCAGGACAATTAGACAAGGCGGGAAAACACAGGAAGTAAAACTAGACACAACAAGACAGAAAACCAAAAAATAAAAATAAAACAGGAACCAGAAAATAATCAAAGAACAGGAATACACAATACACAAGGAAATAAGGAAACCGAAATATACACAACAAAGAACAGAAACCCCTCAGGAGGCCAAACAGGACAGCGAGGGCTCTTGGGCGGCCGTCGGCGAAGGTGTATCCCTTCTGGTGGCCAAACAGGATGGCGAGGGCAGCGCCCCCCTGGAGGCCGAGCAGGTCAGCCAAGGCGGAGCCCCTTAGGAGGCTGCGCAGGCAAAGGGGCAGCTGGGCTGGGGCCAGCTGCCGGCAGGTCAGCAGGTCTGGAGTCAGTCAACCAGGCAAGAGTGACAAGGGTCGGCAGGGGTGCCGACAGGACACGAGGAGCAGGAGTGGGTCTGACCGCCGATAGGGCACAAGGGGCAGGAGTCGGCCTGACCGCTGACAGGGCACGAGGGGCAGGAGTCTCTGGGGGGCAGGACAAGGGCAAAGTCTCTTGGGCGGTCTCAAGGGCGGTATCAGGGGTACCGCAGACCAGCAAAGTCTCAGGGGCGGTCTCAGGAGCGCCGGAGACCGGCAAGGTCACTGGGGAGGCCTTAGGGGCGCTGGAGACCAGCAAAGTCTCATGGGCACCGGAGACCAGCAAAGTCTCAGGGGGAATGGGCATAGCAGGTTCAGGGAGGCTCGACGACAGCCGGGATTGGGATTCTGGGGGGCTGCTAGCCAGCCAGGATTCTGGGAGGCTGCTAGGTTCTGGGAGGCTGCTAGCCCGGGATTCTGGGAGGCTGCTAGGTTCTGGGAGGCTGCTAGCCAGCCGGGACTCAGGGAGGCTGCTAGCCAGCTGGGATTAGGATTCTGGGGGGCTGCTAGCCAGCCGGGATTCTGGGACACTGGGGTGCCTGGGGACACTGGTCAGCTCGGGGACATTGGGGAGTTCGGGGATACTGGGCAGCGAGGACTCTAGAGGATTGACAGGCTCAGAATATGGGAGGCCAAACTCTCTGTCAGTCGCCTGCCAGCGAACCTCCATGAGGTATTTGGCAAAAATGGGGTTCTTTTCGTGCAACCCACGAAACATACCCAGCAACTTCTCGGCATTAAAGTCCAAAGGATGAAAATTAGGTTTGAATCTCACCCCTGCTGGGTCCATGTCTGGTCAGATTGTTTTGTTATGTTCCGGGGATTAAAGGACCCAAATGCAGTTAGAGGCAGGCAGGCAGGCAGGAGAAGGGTTGAACACGAAGATTTATTTTATCAAAATACAAAAACAAACCTAGGGTACTGTGAGCTGAGCAGGCAAAACCCAATACAAGGAAAAACCAAGGGTATCCAAAAAACCAGCTATGAAGAATCAGGAAGCACGGAAACTGACAGGCGCTGACGCAGAAACACACAAACTAACAGGAAAAGACACAAAACGGACACAAAACAATCTGAGAAGAGACAAAGGGAACACAGAGGCTAAATACAAGATGTGATGAGCAAACAAGGAAAAGGTGATACAACAGGTGAAACGCATTAGGGCGGGGCAGGACAATCAGACAAGGCGGGAAAACACAGGAAGTAAAACTAGACACGACAAGACAGAAAACCAGACTATCAAAATGGGAACCAGAAAATAACCAAAGAACAGGAATACACAATACAAACAAGAATACACAATACACAGAACACACAGTCAAAACAGCATAAACAGAAACACACAATGAACAGGGAAATAAGGAAACAGAAATATACACAACAAAGAACAGAAATATACAGAATATACAAAGAAAACAGGAACCAGCAACAGAAACATCCACAACCACAACAGTTGAGCCCGTATTTATATATATATATATATATATATATATATATATATATATATATATATATATATATATATATATATACACAGGGCCTGAAATTAACACCCGACCACCAGCCAAATGCGGGTGAATTTTGCACTTGGCTCAGGTGTTAATTACTGTCAATCTACTTGCCACATTGGCAGGAAGACAATTAGAATTGAGAAATCGCAAGTTAACAGCAGCTCAGATTAGAGACCAGATGAATGCCACACAGAGTTCTAGCAGCAGACACAACTGTTAAGAGGAGACTGTGCGAATCAGGCCTTCGTGGTCAAATAGCTGCTAGGAAATCACTGCTAAGGAGAGGCAACAAGCAAAAGAGATTTGTTTGGGCTAAGAAGCACAAGGAATGGACATTAGACCAGTAGAAATCTGTGCTTTGGTCTGATGAGTCCAAATTTGAGATCTTTGGTTCCAACCGCCGTGTCTTTGTGCGACCCAGAAAAGGTGAACGGATGGATTCTCCATGCCTGGTTCCCACTGTGAATCATGGAGGAGGAGGTGTGATGGTGTGGGGGTGTTTTGCTGGTGACACTGTTGGTGACATATTCAAAATTGAAGGCATACTGAACCAGCATGGCTACCACAGCATCCTGCAGCGACATGCCATCCCATCCGGTTTGCGTTTAGTTGGACCATCATTTATTTTTCAACAGGACAATGACCCCAAACACACCTCCAGGCTGTGTAAGGGCTATTTGACCAAGAAGGAGAGTGATGGAGTGCTGCGCCAGATGACGTGGCCTCCACAGTCACCAGACCTGAACCCAATCGAGATGGTTTGGGGTGAGCTGGACCGCAGAGTGAAGGCAAAAGGACCAACAAGTGCTAAGCATCTCTGGGAACTCCTTCAAGACGGTTGGAAAACCATTTCAGGTGACTACCTCTTGAAGCTCATCAAGAGAATGCCAAGAGGGTGCAAAGCAGTAATCAGAGCAAAGGGTGGCTACTTTGAGGAATCTAAAATGTAAGACATGTTTTCACACTTTTTTGTTAAGTACATAATTCCATATGTGTTCATTCATAGTTTTGTCTGCCTTCAGTGAGAAACTACAATGTAAATAGTCAGGAAAATAAAGGAAACGCATTGAATGAGAAGGTGTGTCCAAATTTTTGGCCTGTACTGTATATTCACTTTTGTTCATTTTTTATACTGTTTCACATGTACTCCTTTAAAAGATCTAACATCATACAACGTTTACTTTTAAGCCTAAATAGAAAAAAGTGTTTTTTTTATTTAACAAACATATATTTGTATTAAAAGAGACTATTACTTTAATAACTCAACAGCACTGAAGAAACATATTGTAAGCATATTCATTTAAAACAAATAAAACTCCCTCTGACGGTGGTGACTTTAGAACTGAGGTTGGTGACACTAATCTGGTGAGAGTGGCCTCATAACATCATACAATTCCAAAATGTATACCACCAACAACTTCATTTTTGGGTCCAAAAAATAACAATCCTGAGCATGCATATCATTGGAAGAGTAGGTTTTTGTCACCACCGTCAAGTTTTCTGTGACGTACAGTCTGACGGTGGTGACAAAAACCTACAAATGGAACTTAACGGAGGCTAGAATATAATTGTTGATCACTATAATTACGGGCTCATGGCTGTGGTTCCGCTGCAGCCTCAAGGCCGAACCACAGCCGTGAAGATATTCACGAAAACCTGACGGTGGTGACAAAAATCTATTCTTTCAGATGATATGCATGAGTTGTTCACATTAGCCATCTTATTTCCCCTCTATTGCTAGCTACTTCAGACCTCTTCTTAAAAAGTATACATTTATGTCATAATCTAATTTAATATTTTTTATACAAAAGAGACGGTGTTGACATGTTTAAGAGAAAATAGCAAAGTTAAGGGAACTTGAATGATCTTGAAGCATGCAGTAGAGCTGAAGGTTTTAAAATGGGGTACTCAGGAATGTAGTTGACCTTGTATTTGGCTGATTTTATTGCTTTTTATAAATATCTGATGGTGGTGATGAATATGTGGGACACATTTTGAGCAACCACAAAATAATAGTAAATATTGTTAAAAACTCACTGTTTGTAGTTTTTAAAACATATTACAATGTACTATTTCATGTGGTAAAGATATTATTCAATTCAATTATTACTTTTTGTTTTTTTAATCAAGTTGAAATGATTATCTCCTATCCGAGGACAACTGATATTGTAGGCAATGGGCCAGCAAATAAACATTAAATTAATAAAAATAAACCTATAAAAGAATCTTACATATGTGCAAAGGACCCCCTGATTATAACCTTGATTCTTTTTATTCATGAAAATGTTATTAATTTCCAACAGAATTTTCTTAGTGGGACATGTTTTTGCCAAAGTTTCAAGAATCAGTGAACTATTTCTCCGGCTGATTTTGCTACAAGCTAATTGGCTGTTGAAACAGGTGACGTCCTTTACGTTCTAAAACTAGCAGCTGGAGACTTGACAAGCTGACCATCAGCTGGTTTGAGTCCAGCTTAGATGGGCCGGTTCAGACCGCTGCAACTTTTCTCTGCAACGTCCTCAAACTATTTTGTTTGTTGCCAAACCAATTGCCCCTATGGGGACAAATAAAGTTCTACTTGACTACTTGACTAGTGATGATCTGACTGAGGGGATTCAGCCCTATGTAGAACAGCAGGACAGAGCATCTCTTTGCTATATGCCGCATTTGATGTTAACTTGTACGATTAGCTTTGAGTATGGCTTTGAGAGCGCTTCGCCGTCAGTATGTAGGGTCTGCCCAGTAAGCACACATACGTCGCCGCGACTTCTTGGCATTGTAATCGAAATGCGGTGGGAAGACGTTGTATATTGATTGTTTGCTCCTATGTCGCCGCGCCTCGGTCTGCGGCGTTTCAGTGATGTCTAAAAATACAATCTAATACGTTGTCCCAACGTCTTCTATACGTCATGCAGATACGCCAGTCTGATTCATCGCCCCAACGTCTGCTATACATATATATAGATATATGCTAGATTTATACATCGTCCCGATGACTGCTATACAGCCTTCCTGTGAGTACGCAGCATCTGTGTCACATCACATTGGGCCTCATTCACCAATATTTTCCTAAGTTTTCTCTTAAATATGTTCTTAAGAAAGTGCACAGTGTTTGTCAAGCTGGTCATATAGCAGGTTGCAATGAAGGGTGCTGTCAGTCACACTATATTTGAACTTAACTTTTCTTGTCTCCAAGAGTAAGAGGTGGGTAGAAAATGAGAGAGCTCAGCCCGCCACTGGCTTTTTGTGTGCATCTGAGTGTGTCTTTTCCTCTGTGTGTATCTTTGTGATTTGTGCACATGTGGGAGCGGTATTATGTAGTGCTATCTTGAGTTCTTTCTTCGAAATAGGTAGTTAAGTCAGGGAGCAGCAGATGACAATGGGACATTCACACAGCCAATCAGAAATACACATATTCTGCTTACAGAGTCGGTCCTGGGGGACTTTTAGAAAGCTTTGAGCGGCTGACAGAAGGACAGTGTCTCGAAACTAACTCTAATTGGCTGAGAGTTTTAGAGGGAGACATCTGGACAAATAAAGTTGAGCGACAGCCAAGACACATCCCCCCTAGTTTGAAAATGTTTTACTCTGCGCCTCAGTTTTCTAGTACAATTAATGACTTAATCTCTGATATTTTATTACCTTCTGCCCTGTCATTGTGACAAAATCTGGATTTTTATATGCAGCACAATTGTATATGCAGTTAATGGAAAGATGCAAGTGCATTGGAACAGACATTTGACCAGTCTAGGTAGCATACATTGAGGTGAAGACACATTTGTGCAAGTGAGAATGTCTCAACTTATTTTCAAAGCTGTTTGAGAAACAGCTGAAGTGCGTGGTAAGTTTTGAAATAAGACAGCTTCCTTCTGTCACCAGGAGAAGTTCCAATTTACGTTGGTACTTTCCTCCACCTCTCTGCCAATTGCACACAGCACATCGAGACAATGAATAGGACATAGAAACTCATTTGCACATGAGTATTCACTCACATGCATTTATAATCACACAGGTATTAGGCCCACAGTATTAATTTTTTCATATGTGTGAAATATTAGAAATGAGAGAGAAACTAATAACAGTTCTTGTCAGACTATAAAAGTTCTGTGCGATCACGGGAGTCCTGTGTGTGCACTTTAGAGAGGCAAAGTCACTCCCCTTCCGGTAGACCCAATGGGATCTTATTTGTTTGTGTGTGTGTGTCTATATATATATATATATATATATATATATATATATATATATATATATATATATGTATATATATATACATATATATGTAAAGTGTGTAAAGTTTGAATATATTGAATGGACCTTGAATTTATTGAATGAACGTCCGAATATATTGAATGAAAGTATAAATATATTGAATGAAAGTTGAAATGGAATCTGACGTCACATTGTCTTCCGCCATCTTGTGTTTTCGTTGTGATTCATCCTTCCAATGTGTGACACTATGAGCGAATCAGGAAGAAATCAAGAGTCAGAGATTAATAACCCACTGGCGAATGCATTTACAGGCCAAAAAACTGGTAACGGTAACCATATCCAGTACCGTTCTCCCAATGAAGAAGTTTATTAACTTTTTCATTGTGGAAGACCGAATGAAAGGAACCTCTCTGGTCAGGCAGGTCCCTTTCATCAGGCTAACGTCAACACGCCTTTCATTCAATATATTCAGACTTTCATTCAATATATTCAAGGTTCATTCAATATATTCAGTCTTTCATTCAATATATTCAAGGTTCATTCATTATATTCAGACTTGTATTCAATATATTCAGACTTTCATTCAATATATTCAGACTTTTATTCAATGTATTCAGACTTTCATTCAATATATTCAAGGTTCATTCAATATATTGAGGGTTCATTCAACATATTCAAGGTTCATTCAATATATTCAGACATTCATTCAATATATTCAGACTTTCATTCAATATATTCAGACATAGATTCAATATATTCAAGGTTCAATCAATATATTCAAGGTTCATTCAATATATTCAGACTTTTATTCAATATATTCAGACTTTTATTCAATATATTCAGACTTTCATTCAATATATTCAAGGTTCATTTAATATATTCAGGGTTCATTCAATATATTTAAGTTCACAAAAGTTGGTACACATATGGAGCATGTCAAGACATACAAAAAAGCTCATTGGAGTCCACCATCTTGAATTGAAAGTTTGAAATTAGCGCAATTTTGGCCAATGGCACGCTGGCAATATGTGTGCAAGAAAATTATTGATGTGTTGAAATCATGGTTGAATTGCTGAAGCACTCTCTTATCCGCATGCCAAATTACAACGTTCACAGTTGCACGACCTGTTATTTACGGTAGTTTGATTGACTCATATCTCTGACTGGGAACAATACAAAGAGGATTACCAATGGCCGCTGAGGCAGATGAACTAATGCTAGTCTTGTTACTGTAAGTAGGCTACATTAAAACCTTTGTGAGTTAAAAGCCAATACTTATCAATGCACTCACCTGTGTAGACCGGCATAACATGTAGAAAGCGATATATCAATCTGCTCTGTCTGCTCAGTTCACTCTTGTCCACCGCGCTGTTTTACGCAAACACAGCTCTACTCTGCAAATAGCACATTTTTACAAAACAAGCTAAAACAAAAGCTGTTGGTTTGTAGTCTGTTTATCTTAGTTTGCAGGGAGTCTTGAAATTTGGACAAATTCTTATAAACTTAAGCTGGCTGAAGAAATCATCCTCTCCGCTGGAGCGGTAAATATGGACGCATTATAAGACCAAAACAAATACATGTGGCTACTTAATATGCACGTGAATGACACAATCGTTATGTTCGTGTTCTTCATTCTTGATAATGATGCTGGTTGTGTTATTACAGTTTTTTTTAATCGCTTTGGTACAATTTTCACAAGTAAGGTGTACATTTTCAAAACTCTTAGTACAAATATCCAAACTGATCACACTTGTAACGCAGCTAGTCATTCTTTCAAAACCTGATGTAATGTTTTCAGTCCACATGATCATTGTTTCAAACACAAGATTATTGTAATATGTAATGAGAACATTTGGTTTAATCACCGAAACACAACAGTATGATCTTCTTTCAGTTTAGTACTTTTAACAGTCAGTTCATCCAACAGCAAACAATGCAAGATACATGTTTCAAATCAGCCTTAGAAGTGCTGAAATCAATATGCTATAGTACTATAAAATACATATTACACAGTTACACATTAGGCAATACACTTACATTACTTACATTAACATAATCTATAATTTCCAAAATATCTCTCCTATGTGTAATCAAGTGAAGGATCAATGAAGACATCCTCTACAATCATTTGGGCAAATTAGTTTTTATTTTTCAGATATAATTGTAACATAGTTATATTTTCTATAATGTAACTAAATGAGAACAAAACATAACAATTAGTGCACACATTACATTAATTTGGCTCAAGCCTGTCTTGAGCATTTGGCCATAGATTCTCGTCCACATCACAATGAATGTTTTCATTGTTCTGGCACCATGGAAAAATCTTTTGGCATGACGAATCCATGCTTGACTTTGGTCTACATTGATGTCATCACATGCATCATCCATGGCCTGAAGGAGGGTGGCGGCTCGCCAGGGGATGGCGATCATAGACCTTCCACCTCCATGCAAAAAAAATTCCTCAATAGGGTTGAGGAAAGGAGAGTATGGAGGCAGGTAGAGGGTCATGAATCGAGGATGGGTCTGAAACCATGCTTGAACTACCTCTGCGTGGTGAAAAACAACATTGTCCCACACAATTACATATGTGACCCCTTACACCTTGACAGGCCAGCTCAATTTCATTGAGAAAACTCAATAAGATGTGCAGCGTTATAGCAGCGCCAGTAATGGCCTACGTCCTAGGACACCATCTTCAGAGATAGCTGCGCACGCAAGAATGTTTCCTCCACGTTGTCCGAGGCACTTGGACGGTGGCGCGTCCGCTCGATAATGTTACGATCCAGGGCGAAAGGTTTTTGGCAAGGTTAAAGCCCGCTTGATCAACAAAAACGTATTTGTGAGATGGTTCACATCAGCGTCAAGCACCATAACCCCTGAAAAAATATAATTTGGTTAGTTCTTTTTACAGTGTTGTTCCAAAATATACATATGATGCAAGTGATGCTTCAAATAGTAACAGTAAAACAATATACAGTATAGTGCTGTACCTGAACATACTCACCCGGTCATTGTTTTCTCTCAAAAGGCACCAGGTAAATGTGTTTCATTGATACCTGGTGCCGCTTTAAAAAAGGCGGGCTACTGTTGGTAGGCTGATGGCCAGATGCGCAGCAAGGTGTCATTGTTCTCCTCAATTTCCTGCTTTATTTCTGACAGCCGCATTGCGTCCTCACTCCGGCCCTCACCATTTCCACCACTGCCAACTCTTGCTGGTCGGTCAGCGCCACACCGACCACCACTCACTGGGGTTTTCTGTTAATTCTAAGCATAAGAACGGAGAATACTATCAATAGATCATGCTGTACAAATACTGTAACATGTTAACATGCATTACAATTTACTGTGAATGGAATAGCAACATCTTCCACACTTACCGGTTTTTCGCGAAGGTTCGGATGATAGAATTGACAGTTGATCTTTTAGATTTGGCTCAACTAATCTGGTAGCTCCTGCCACAGTAAGGCCTCGGTTCACCACATGATCAACGACGATGGCCCGGACTTCATTAGAGACAACAGGTCTGCCCCCTCTCCGATGACCAACCCTTTGATGGGCCCCATGCCCACCTCTCTGACGGATCCCTCGTCCACGAGCTCTTCCAATTCCTTGCTGTCTATCCTGGTCCATGTTGAAAGAAATTGCCAGTGTTCAGACCCTCACTTATATCTAATGACCAATTGTGGTTACCCCATCTGAAATCAATTAGCAATAACGAGTTCTCATCAGGTGTGGTTATTTTATATGTTCTTACAAACACATATTTTATTTCTATACTTCTCAAAATCCATATACTGTATTGCTGAAATGAAAATATATAGGTTTACCAAATGGTTAAGTGATTAACCATTAAGATCAGTTGGATTAAGTGTTGGTCAAATGTATTTACACAAATCAGATGAGAAGCATATCAAAAGTATTGTGAGCATTGCATTGTGAAAGACAATTACTTCATATGAAAGGTAAGTCTTGATGACACACTGATTAGGTGTGGTGAAAAAGTGAATGTGTAATTTTGTGCGTTGTACTTAGTCAATTGAACATGTGATTACATGTTTGAAAAAAAAAACTTTTTGATGATCTGCTTTGAGTTTTGTACTAACAGTTGTGAGGTTTTACCACATACTTGCGATAATAGTACCAAAGCGAATAAAAAAAACTGTATTTCGCCACAGCATCGTTTCATTGACAATGAGGCATACAGGACCTGCTTATCAGTCCATTCATCATTAAAGCTGGGCTTTTCGCTTCAGGCTCTTTGACAGTGATATTTTTATCAGCCCATTTTCCACCAATCAGGACGCTGCATACTAAAACCATGTTTCCATAATCATAATAATATACAATAATAATAATTACAAGGTCCTGATTATGAGAAATAAATGTTGCTATGGAATAAAATTACAGATTCCCTGGATAATACATTTTGATGTGATGTCATAATTAAACTTAATGTTGACATGGCACACTAATAAACAAGAAATTTTGAAAAGGGCACTTCATATCAAAAAGGTTGCCGACCCCTGTCCTAGAGATTTCATCCGATGGACTTCAAATTTGTATTGTACCATCTCAACACCTATGGAGATGAAAAGTTATTAAAAGAAAAACTTTTCGTCAAACGGTGTGGGGGTGGCGGCCATTTTGAGCATTTATCGATGAACAAAGAAGTTGTTGTAACTTTAGTGTACATTGTCTCATCTGCCCGAAATTTCTCAAGTTTGACAAGGGTCACCTATATGCCAAAATTAACTTTTGGTCATAGCGCCCGCCGCTGGCAACATGAAATCCACCTTATATGACAAACATCATCCGATTTACATGAAACATGTGATACTGGGCGTTTCCCAATATGTGTTCTTCTATTGACTTGTGTGCTTGTGTCCCTGTGAAACGTCATCTCGTGTTGCCAAAGTACTGTCCCAATACACAAGTTCGCATTTCGCCAAGAACAGTTAAAATTCCCGGATGTATTCTTGACACGCCCATTTACCGAGGATACATCGGTTGGTAACTTGTATGAACTTCGCAGCACCTGTATCCCAACATTCATTTCGGCATTCAATGATGGTTGGATTTCCAGTACATAGACAGCCCAAAAACGATTTTCAATTAAACAATTTTCGCCATCTTATTCATCACTAAATTCACTTCTGAGAACATTTTAGGCGAGAAATGAACGGTTTATATTTCGAATATAGGCAGTCTTGCGCCAAACTTTGCCGAATTGACAATTTGCTCCAAAGTTTTCGGAGTTCCATAAAATGATGCGGCCGCCATCTTGCGCCTGCCGGGGCCGCTTGCTCGGCGCTTGGACAGTCACACTCGGAGATCCCGCTGTAAGACGGAGGTCTTTTGACCGGTCCCGTAAATAAGAGGCTTTTATTTCGCCGTTTCGGATCGTTGTTTAAATATCACAACACATGTGGTTAACTGTCTTTCGGAGTTAAACTCAACAAGCACACACACACACACACACACACACACACACACACACACACACACACACAGCGAAGCAGGCAGAGGAGAGATATACCATAGATAGACTGTATATTATTAATCTATGAGATATACCCGTTTCTTTTCGGGAGACTTGTTTAAATTATGCCATAGGCTATAGCCTACATTATATTTTGTATTTAGTTCATATTTTTGGTGTATTTGTTTTCTGATTTATTAGAAGTTGAGTTTCAGTCTGTATGATAAATGAACAGTTGTACATAAAGTGGTAACATGCTATGACATGTTATGTAGACTAAAGGGGAGACACCAACATTTATAATTTGAATTTCTAATTTCCATCTCCCTGGGCATATACAGTGCACTACAATAATATAGAAATGATAATTCCACATAACACTAATAGGAACACATAGGACACACCAGTGCATATGCCTATTTATTTGTTTAATTTAAACTGACTTAAACTTATATGCTAATAATAGTAGGGATCACGTTCCACTCTTTTGAATAAGTAAAGGATGTTTGAGCTAAACCATAAACAATAAAATTAAAGCTCAATTAGTTTTATTTTTCAATATTATTGCAATAGTTGTAGCATTATGAGGTTTTCTTGTCCGGAGATTTTTTTAATACAAAGTGGTTATATTGTTGTGGTTTTTGTTGCTAGCTGGTATTTTGGAGCCTTGCAGGTAGACTCTGTGCTGGGAGTGTTGAGCAATAACAGGAAGAACGCATCGTCTCAAACTGTTAACAGCGTTTTCTGTGCTTGTGAACTTGTGAGTTAATTCTTCCAAGAACAACCAGCAAGAACGTTCTCCCCAAGAACACAAGTCCGTACTTTGCATTCTTGGTATTGAGAAACGCCCACTGAGCCACCCCCTATACTTTAACCACGCCCACTTACTCAGGCCATAACATTTGAACCATTTAAGGTAGATTCTTGTGTGAGGTGTCATTGAACTCAGCAGAGTTTCTTTTTGATTGGTGATGTCTTGACCCATCCCCTATGCTGTAGCCACGCCCCTTTTTTTATAACTCATGACCAGTTTGATGTAGACCCTTGTGTGAGGTATCATTGAACTCAGAAGATAGTTCCTTATTCATTGGTGATGGTTTGACCCACCCCCTATGCTTAAGCCACGCCCCCTGTCATAACTGGTGACCCGTTTAATGTAGAGTCTTATGTGAGGTATCAATGAACTCAGCAGAGACTTCCTTTTTTATTGGTAAAGGTTCGCCCCGAACCCTATGCTTAGGCCACGCCCCCTTTCACAGCTAATGAACTGTAGGATGTAGACCCTTGTGTGAGGTATCATTGAACTCAGCAGGGAGTTCCCTTTTTATTGGTGATGATTTGCAGTCTCTGAGTGCCGCGCAAATGCATGGTCGCAAGGAGCGTCTGCCAGTAACCCCATCGCATGCAGAGGCGTGAGGGCCCGTCCAACGCTGCTTACAGCTTTAATTGATCTTAAACTTGTTTTAAATGCAAACAAAACAAAGTTCATGGTTGTCTCTAGAGAGGCATTGCTTTTAGCAGTTTCCACCTATCCCAACCCGTTCTCATTCCGAACTCGTAAAATAAGTACATTTGGTCATCAGCCTTCAGCGTTTGATGCGACGAAAAAGGCACCCTTCGGGGTCTTTGTGTAACGTACTGGGGATAGCCGCAGTTGGATGAGATTTAGCGAGTGGTATGTAAGGGGAAATTGCTGCGTCTCCGGCGTTTTGTTTCCCCGTCTCCGGCGTGTGTTTCCCGGCTTTTGAGGCGTCCTTTCCACGTTGTTTTTCTCCTAAACCCAACCTCCGCGATTCCGTTATTGTCGCGCTTCACCCGTGGCCGTCTCCCGGCTTGTGAGGCGTCCTGCCCCGCTTGCTGGAGTCTCTTTATAGAGTCGCTTTTTTCTTTCCTCCCGCGTGTCACAGAACCGTACGCCCACCCACGACCCTTTCTTAAACCCAACCGTCCCGACCAAGCGCGTCAAAAGGGACGGCAATAGTGGCGACCAAGCACGTTTACATGAGATGCTAAAGGAGACTTTTAACGTCAATAAGAACGAGAAAGGCTCCTGACCGAACGTCCTTATTTTACAAGTTGGGTGTGAGAATGTGTTGCCTATCCACTCTGAATGGTGATAATATTGCTAGGGTAACAAGAGTACAAATATCTCGGAATATGGCTTGACAAATGATTTACTTTTAACATAAAAACCTCATCACCAAACTGAGGCAAAACCTTGGCTTCTTTTATAAATACAGATACAGCTTCTCCTTGCACTGCAGGAAACGGATAGTCTAGGCAGTGTTTTTGTCAGTCCTGGATTATGGTGACATAATCTATACATATGCCGCTGCTACCACTCTCAAACCCATGGACTCAGTTTATCACTCTGCCCTCAGATTTATTACAGGAGATCCCCATGACACTCACCACTGTACTCTGTATAACAATGTTGGTTGGACTTCTCTGGCACAAAGGCATGAAAAACATTTGTATGTTTTTATCCATGATGGCACTTCTCTGCATAAAGTTGATAAGATTAAATATCTTGGTGTATAGCTTGATACTGAACTCTCATTCAAATTACACATCGAGCAAGTGTTATGTAAAGTGAACTTTGGAATCAACGTTTTATATCGCTCTTGGAATTGTTTTAGTATAAAACTTGCCTCTCAACTTATACTTATACTAATTCTTGACTATTGTGATGTTGTATATCAAAATGCATTTAAATCCGACCTTGTTCCACTTAACACAGTATATAACAGACTGCAGATATGTCCTTGGATGTCCTTATCGCACTCATCACAGTATAATATATAATGCACTTAAATGGCCATCTCTAAGTAGTAGAAGACACACTCACTGGCTTCAACTTATATCTAAATGTATTTATTTCAGTTTTTCTTCTTATTTAAAAAAGTATCGGTTTCCGCTTTCGGCACCGAATGGAGTGAACGCGTTTATCTATAGCTCTCCACGAGTCTGCAATATTGTCTGTTAAAATATCTTGTAGCCGCTTAAATACCACAATTTATTCATTCTTAACATCCTGAGCAATGCCGACAAAGCATAAGAAATCTGAAAAATCGAACATGGAGGAGCCAGGAGGTACAGATAACGTTCATGAGCCGTTGCCGGCTAAGGCTAATCAAGCTAACCTTGAATCAGCAGTGCCGACAAACACTGATATTGTGGAAGCAATAGCGAAATTGAACAGCACCTTTGATAGAAAGTTTGATGTTCTTTCGTCTACTTTATCCGAGGTGAACGTATCACTTGCAAGTATTTCCACCAGAGTAGCAGTGACTGAAGAGGCAGCAAAAGTTCACGAAGCCCGCATCGAAACGCTGGAGAAGCTGTGTGCACACTTCGAGACCGAATGTGAAAAACTTAAGGAAAAGACTTGTGATTTAGAG
This sequence comes from Perca fluviatilis, assembly GCF_010015445.1. NCBI lineage: Eukaryota > Metazoa > Chordata > Actinopteri > Perciformes > Percidae > Perca > Perca fluviatilis. Next base: position 32,046,613 of record NC_053119.1, read on the forward strand.
TCAAGGTCTCGACGACGAAACATCCGAATTGTTGGCATAAAGGAAGGCGCTGAGAATGGCAAACCTACGGAGTTTGTGACAAATCTTCTAGCCCAGGTGCTGGGCGAGGAGAAATTCGATCGACCACTTCAGATTGACAGGGCACACCGCTCGCCACAACCCGTAAGAGAAGGCCGATCTCGGGCATTCGTTGTGCGACTTCATCATTATCAAGTGAAAGAACGTATTCTGCGCCTGGCAAGATCCAAACCTCTGCAATACGATGGAAAAGCAGTGCATATCTTTCCGGATCTCGCAGCAGACATCTTGAAACAGAGGCAGAAGTTTGACAGCATACGAAAGAAATGCAGGGAGCATGAAGTGAGATGTGGTTTTCGTTTTCCTTCCAAGTTCATCGTGACCGTGAGGGATAAAGAAACCAAAACTTTTAATTCATCCGAGTCGGCCGAAGCATATCTAAGGGGCGCGGTGGAAAACTGGTGAAATGGCGGCGTTGGACAGCGGAGGCAGGAGAGACTTGTGTTTATATAATTCCATTTGATATATTTGAAAGACTACAAGGTATCATTTCTGTTGTATTTTGTAAGAGGAGTGGGGGGCTATATTAACGGAAGAATGCCAGGTGGCATCGTGGGTGAGTGGACAGATGCAAATGTTATTTTCTCTGGGATGGGCATCCATAATGTTCGCGCATGGGATGCAGTAGTGGGTGGGGGGTGGGATGGGAGGAAGGTTCTGCTATAATTTACAAGGTTCGTAATGTTCTATTTCATGGGAAGGTTGCATTCTTTAAATTTAAGCTGGAAGGTTTCATGCACTTTTTTTATTTATTTAAGTGGGTTAGGCAAAATACGTTTTATTTCATTTACTGAGTAACGGAGTGAACACTCGCGGTGGCGAGACACTGAAATTATTAAGCTGGAATGTGCGAGGAATTAATAGTCCAGTTAAAAGAGGAAAGGTTTATGCACATCTTAAGAAATTGGGTGCAGAAATAGTTTTTCTACAAGAAACGCATATTAAAAGTGCAGCGAAGTTTAGCGTTAAGGCTCCATGGATGTCTCAGGTCTACCAGTCAAATTTTTCTACTAAAACTAGAGGAGTAGCAATTATTATAAAGAAATCTGTCCCCTTTATACATAAACAAACAATTAAGGATGAGAATGGCAGGTTCTTGGTCGTGTGTGGGGAAATAAATGCAATACCCATCACTTTAGTGAATGTTTATGGTCCTAACTTTGACGACCCCTCATTTTTTGAAAAAGTCTTTAAGATTATACCAGATTTTACACATTCACGAGTCATCATAGCAGGTGATTACAATTGCGTGTTAAATCCTAGGTTAGACACGCATCCCCGTCGAACCATAACAAGTAAATCGGCTGGTGTATTAAGTAACTACATGCGAAAGTTAAATTTAGTGGATTGCTGGAGAGCTTTGCATCCAACAGATCATGACTTTTCATTTTACTCCTCAGTCCATAAAACATACTCAAGAATTGACTTTTTCCTAATAGATGCAAGGTTGTTGCAAAGTGTAGTTTCAACTCAATATCATAATAGATTACTATCAGACCATGCCCCTGTTTCTCTTAATTTAAAAATACAATTTAGTAGAGGAAATTATGCTTGGAAATTTGATAATATGTTACTAAATGATGTCAAATTTTGTGAGTATATTTCGAACAAGCTTACATTATTTTTAGAAAACAATGATAAAGGAGATGTATCTGATTCGGTCCTATGGGAGACAATGAAGGCCGTTATTAGAGGTGATATTATAGCATATCAATCTGCAAAGAATAGGGAGAATAGGGCCAAATTGAATGATATTGAAAAACAAATAACACATTTGGAAATGGAATATAGATCAACCAGTTGCGAGACTATTCTTAAGAAAATAGTTGCGCTGCGAAGTGAATATAATTCTTTGCTTTCTAAAAACATTTCAAGACAACTCATGTATATCAGACAAAGGCAGTTTGAAATAGGTGATAAACCCCAAAAACTACTTGCACGCCAATTAAGGCATTCTCAGGCAACTCGTGCAATACATAAAATAAAATCTGATAATGGAAAGACAATTGTTGATTCTGAGGAAATTAATCGTTGCTTTGCTGATTTCTATAGAGAAGTCTATGAATCAAAATGTGATACAAGCTTGGAAGTAATAGAAGAATTCTTTTCTGATTTGGACCTTCCCACTCTTAGCACTGAAGCAAAACAATTTTTAGACAAAGAAATCACACTGGAAGAAATAAATGAAGTAATATCTCAGTTACCCAATAATAAATCTGCAGGACCTGATGGCTACAGTGCTGAATTCTTTAAAAAATTCAGGAATAATCTTGTACCTTTAATCCATAGATTGGTTAAAAATGCAATAACAGATTTTAAATTTCCACCGACAATTCACAAAGCGAGCATAGTATTAATTCCAAAACCAGGACGGGATAAATTGCAGATGTCTTCCTATCGACCGATTTCCCTTATTTCCATTGAATCTAAGATTATAAGCAAAATTCTTGCGAATAGGTTAAAGAAGTACATTTGTTCAATAATTCATCAGGACCAGACTGGTTTTATGCCCAATAGACATATATATTTCAATTTGAGACGGCTGTTTAGCATAATTTATAACAAGGAAAACTTAAAGACATGTGTAATTTCTCTGGACGCTCAACGAGCCTTTGACCAATTAGAGTGGAAATATATGATTGCTGTTTTAAAGAAATTTGGATTCGGTTCAGAATTTGTTAAATGGATTGAAATTATTTATGCGTATCCAGTAGCTTCTGTTATTACTAACCAAGACATTTCAAACTCATTTCAGATATCTCGTGGCACGCGACAGGGATGCCCCTTGTCTCCTTTTTTGTTTGTCATGTCGATGGAACCACTGGCAGCAAAGATCAGGCAACATCTTAACATAGCGCCTATAATGATCGAGGGTAGACCCCAACATCTTTCATTGTATGCGGATGATGTTCTATTGTACATTTCTAAACCTGAAACGTCTATTCCACCATTACTAGAGCTTATTGAAAAATTTGGCCGTTTCTCTGGATTCACGATAAATTGGGAAAAGAGCGAATTAATGCCAGTCTCTGACGATCTAGATATAAGTTTTTTAGCCAGCACCAAATTTAAAATTGCAAACAACTCCTTTAAATATTTGGGTCTGACGATCACTAGAAACCCCAAAATGTTATTAAAATTGAATTGGAAGAAGAAAATTGATCAACTTAAAGATAATATAATTTTCTGGAAGACTCTCCCCATGTCCATGATAGGCAGGATAAATGCTATAAAAATGGTTGTACTTCCAAGATTTTTGTATGTATTTCAATGTATTCCTTTCTTTATCCCCCTTTATTATTTTAAACAACTAGAATCTATTATAACCAGCTTCATTTGGGCCAATAAGACAGCCAGGATCAACAAGAAACATCTAAGCAAACTTAAGGATCAAGCAGGGTTTGGGCTTCCCAAATACTTTAGCTTGGTGGAGAAAATCTATGGGATTAGTTTTGTGACTTTAATTCCAAGCAAAACTTCTCAAGTATCAAACAAAAAACACTAACTCAAGCAAAAAAATTGTCACCTCAAAGGTAAAACTTAAAACTTGCAAACAAAAAATTTGTGTAGTTGTAAACTATTGGTCTTTTATTTGTTTGATATTATATCCTTTTGTTTACAGTTCCCTCTGCTTCTTTCTCAATGATCAGTCTTTTGCTCTCTCCATCACGTTTGCAGTCATGCTATTAGCTTTCTCGTTTGCGCTCCCTGACTTTTTGCTTGCGATTCTGACACAAACATCTCGCGTGGGCGGGTCTTACAGGGGTGCGTCCCCATTGGCTAATGAGACTTAAGGGGAAAGTTTGAGTGACAGCTCAGCCTCAGTGCAGGTAAACTAACGTTAGAGACTCAGAGTCTGGTCTGGAGGACACACAAGCCACTCCACAGGGGATTCCTACAAGATTAATAAAGTGTAAGTATTATTAATATATATATTATCTGTGATCTACGTTGCAAGCATGGTTACTAGACATTTGTTGTTTCGTTGTGTTAAGTGACTAGCTAGCTAGCTAGTAAAGCTTTTAAGTTAGCATTTAACATTAGCTATAGGGGCCGGTGCGTTATCTAAAACTTGTAGCCACCGGCTACCTTACTGAGCTAATAATTTACCATGGGAATCATGTATTCTTCGTGAGGCCTTACTCAATGGAGCTGTATTAATTATCGTCTTCTCTCTGTATAGACCTGCAGGACCCGAGCAGAGCTACGATGCTCTCCCAGGTAACCTAAAAGTTAGTAACGTTAGCTATATTATGGTCTATTAGGAAAAATTATTATCCAGCTAACTACTAATTGTTGTGGTTGCTATTGGCCTGATAATACACAATGCTAGGGTATTGGTTAAGTTGTACAATGTAGAAGCTGTGAATGTAATGTATTATATCTAGAGGCGACACATACTGTACAGTACAAATGCAGTGTTAGCACTGCTTAACTGGTTCATCTTTATAGTTTTGTGCTCATCTGTACTTTCCTAGTTATGACAAAGACTGGCTATCCTAACTCTAATTACATGTCTTCTGTTGCATTTGCAAGCAGGTCAGCATAAGGAAAATGTTCATAGTGTTTTTTAAAGGCTACACATTTGCTAATGGCTACTTAAAAGCAAGTTATTTTAATTGTAAATCACACAACCTTGGAAGCCTCAGTTATCAGTAAGAACTTTGTTACCATTTGATTTGTGTAAGAAACTTTGTTATAATTTTTCTATCACAGCTCACATCAGGCAGCAGGCAGACCAACCAGGAGGACGTGGAGCAGCAGAGGGAGAGGGCTAGCTTTCGTCTCTGTGGAGGAAACACTGTGTGCGAAGGCTTCAAACAGCCAGGGTATAGACCAAAAGTGTATGTATTGATCATATTTTGCTCAGATACTCAGTTAACACTTACAATAACCTTTTTTCTTAAGTTTTCATTGGTGTACTTGTAGTTTCTTAGTCCATTGTATGTCAATATATATCCTACTACAGTATACTGTCCTGTAATTTAATTTGTGTTTACATTGTCTTACTGGAATTATATTTTAAAATGCACATAATATATAAAACATTTTTTTACATTCACCCTTGTCTGTTTGGTTCATTATATAAAACAGGAAATAAGGTTGAGACTATTATAATGCTTTATTTTTAGTCCAATATAAAACTTCACATACATAATGGATATTTGAACATATTTAGCTGGGGCTCCGGTGGTAGAAGAAGCTGGAACTCAGTGTCAGTCATTATTTGCAGTACATCACAGGTCAGGGTCAGTTTTTCATCACCAACAATACACAAACATACTGAGTAACTGGGTTATGTATATATTTCACATATTCAGTTTCACCTAAGGCAAGCTGTATTTCTCTGCTGACTTGTGTCTGCAACAACACTTCTGAGAGTGGTGCAGGAATATCACACACAACTCCTGGATGCCTGGGATCATCTGGTCTCCTGAGCTCACTGATGGCCCACTGCTCCAGTCTGGACGACAGCCTTTTCTGCAGGACAGTTCTCTGAAGGGCTGGGATGTGGCTGTAGTCCTTCACTTCCTTGACTTGTTATTGTAAAGCTTGAAGTACCTTATTGGATGATAAAAAAGTGTTTGAAATTAGCTCAATAATAAATAATTGTAATGCACTCTAGAAAAATTTTTCTAGCTTTCTGAACACTACTGGAACACTTATTTCTGGAATATTATTGATCACACTTTCTAGATTCCTACCTCCACATTGACTACATGTGTAAAGTAAGATATGGCCAGCCACCAGGACACATGCACATCACATCAAACCATAAGGATCACTAAGCAAAGTATTTGTCACGGGCCTGGTGTGTTAGTTAAAGTACATAGTTTGGACAGTAGTAACACTATGCATTAATTCTAAATATTGTTGACATTTACAGCGCTAAAAAATACATCCGTTATCTGCCATCTTAAGGTAGTGCAAAGAAAGAACAGTGTGTACAGATGGAACATCTAATGTATGTGTCGAACCCTATATATATTACATTCACAGCTTCTACATTGTACAACTTAACCAATACCCTAGCATTGTGTATTATCAGGCCAATAGCAACCACAACAATTAGTAGTTAGCTGGATAATAATTTTTCCTAATAGACCATAATATAGCTACGTTACTAGCTAACCTTTAGGTTACCTGGGAGAGCATCGTAGCTTCCTGCTCGGTCCTGCAGGTCTCGAGCGCAGAAGACGGTAATTAATACAGCTCCATTGAGTAAGGCCTCACGAAGAATACATGATTCCCATGGTAAATTATTAGCTCAGTAAGGTAGCCGGGCTAGCTACAAGTTTTAGATAACGTTAGCAGTAGCCTATAGCTAATGTTAAATGCTAACTTAAAAAGCTTTACTAGCTAGCTAGCTAGTCACTTAACAAACGAAACAACAAATGTCTAGTAACCATGCTTGCACAACGGTAAATCACAGATAATATATATATTAAATAATACTTACACTTTATTAATCTTGTAGGAATCCCCTGTGGAGTGGCTTGTGTGTCCTCCAGACCTGACTCTGAGTCTCGAACGTTAGTTTACCTGCACTGAGGCTGAGCTGTCACTCAAACTTTCCCCTTATATAGTCTCATTAGCAAATGGGAACGCACCCCCTGTAAGACCACGCCGAGATGTTTGTGTCAGAATCGCAAGCAAAAAGTCAGGGAGCGCAAACGAGAAAGCTAAGAGCATGACTGCAAACGTGATGGAGAGAGCAAAAGACTGATCATTGAGAAAGAAGCAGAGGGAACTGTAAACAAAAGAACATAATATCAAACAAATAAAAGACCAATAGTTTACAACTACACAAATGTTTTCTTTGCAAGTTTTAAGTTTTACCTTTGAGGTGACAATTTTTTTGCTTGAGTTAGTGTTTTTTGTTTGATACTTGAGAAGTTTTGCTTGGAATTAAAGTCACAAAACTAATCCCATACAAATCTGGGCTGGTGGAGTTAGGGGACAAGCCAGAATGGTTGGCAATTGAAGAAGCCAGTTGTAATAAGACTTCATTAACAGCTCTGCTTAATAGTCCCATTAAAATCGATGTCAAGAATATCAACGGTAACATAGTTATTTCTAACTTAATTAAGGTGTGGAAACAAATTAAAATATATTTGAAAATTCCAGATATATATCTAGACACTCCTATTTGTAACAATCATGCTTTTCTTCCGGGGTTACACGATAAGCTGTTTTTTCAATGGAAGCACATGGGTATAGTAACAATTCAAGATCTTTATAGGGAAGGTACATTTAGCTCTTTTGAACAGCTAAAACAAAATTATGCTATTGTTTCTGCTCATTTTTTCCGTTACTTGCAGGTTAGAGATTTTGTCAGAAAGCACATTCCAAACTTTGAAATTTTGAATTTGAATCCCACCTTAGAGAGAATTGTTAATGTTAACCCTGGTATGAGTGGCAATGTGTCAACATTTTACAAATTACTGCTAGAAAATGTGGACATTAACACAGAGAAAATAAAACAAGACTGGGAGGAGGAAATTTGTCTAGACATTCACGAAAACAGGTGGGATGAGTGCTTAAGAAATATACATGCATGTTCTTTAAATGCTAGACACAATCTGATACAGTTCAAGGTAATTCACAGGCTTCACTATTCTAAGTCAAAACTTCATAAAATTTATCCCACGATTTCTCCACTCTGTAATAAGTGTAGAGGGTCAGAAGGTACACTGTTTCATTCTTTGTGGTCATGTAGTAAAATTCAGCCGTTTTGGAAATGTATATTTAAATTATTTTCTGAAGCAAATTCCATTGATCTGGAGCCTGAGCCTTGCATTGGACTTTTAGGAGCAGGGAGTGCTTTTTGCAATAAATATCAGACACAGGCCATTTCGCTGTGTGTGATGCTTGCAAAGAGACTTATTTTGCAGATGTGGAAAGCAGATTCTGTACCCACTTTTGAGATGTGGGCAAGGGAGCTGGGAAATATGTTGCACTTGGAGGAACTGAGATTTATATTAAAAGACAAACTATCCATTTTCATTAAAATTTGGAAACCAATAAGACAATTCTTAAAGGTGGACTGAGCAAGCTTTATGTGTATTATTATTATTATTATTATTATTATTATTATCTATTATTTATTATTGTTGTTTTACAACTATTTTAATTTCTGTTGTTCACTAAGATAAAAGATTGCGTATGTTCACTCTTTGCTCATGTACAAAATGTTTGTTTGTGGAGCATTTGGAGAAACCTTCTACAATATAGCAACGTAGGGTGTTCTGATTCGAGTGTTTAGCTTAATGTAGCATGTATAATGGTACCGCTTAGAAAATATATTTAGACACTTACATGTATAGCTATTTTCTTGGTGTCATTGTGCATGTTTGTTGTCTTTAAGAAAATGAAAATAAAGGGTTAAAAAAAAAAAAAGTATCTTGTACCTTATACCTCAAACTACAAAGTTCGGCACTCTACTTCTCTGTCCCCCCATGAGGGAGACCTCAGTGATTTCCGAGATTTTAAATAAAGGTTATAATAATAACAATAATAATACTTGCCTAAATAAAAATGAAGAAATTGATTACAATGCGTTTCATTTGTTTCATGCCTTTTATGTTTAATGTTGCAGGTTATAGGCTGCTTACAACTCAAAAGAGCACCAACCAAATGTGAAATCATGAAATCAATTTTTTTGCGGTAGTTGCTCACAATACCTTTGAGACTTTGTGTGTACTGAACTGAATGTCACACAACGCAAATGACCGGACTATTACTGCCTCGGTTTGCCGCGTGTAAATATTTTTTCTGAAAAAAAAGATAGCAAAATAGCACATTTTACACTGTTAAGAGTACACCAGTTATATGTGGGTTGAAGCTGTTAGATACCTGGCTTTGTATGGTTTGTAGGGGCTGTGTATGTGTGATTCCTCACTGCTATAGAGATAAAAATGCAGCACTACAGAAATCGAGACTGATAATGGCTGTTAATGGCTCATTAGTGCAAACAAAAGGATACGCTCTTGGGTGTTGGGTTTGGCGATTATAATACTCCTAATGTGTCTGGTGGTGCTAGTACAAGCCAATGAGGACAACAGTGCTTATGTACAGGCAATCAGCCCCACTAATATCTAATTTGGTTCATCTGCTTTCATTGCCAATGGATGCATATTTGTCTTTTTCCCACACTCAGGGGACTTGACATTGTGAGCGAGGGGTAGGCCTGGAAAACTTGATTCCTTTTAAAGATTCGGGTTATTCTGATTCACTCACTAAACTGATCCGGGTTGTGCGAGTCACTCAAGTCACTTGAGTCAGGATTGATCTATAGGTGAGCTTGCGATGTTTCGGACTGTCTGCTCAACCTAATTGCATTTGAACATACTACATTCATACACCAAACCTACAGTAGACCTAGCTAGGCTACGTGCAGAACATTGTATGATATTTCAGAAGTGAAAGAATGGCTTTTGTTGTTGATTTGCTTTGCCCTGAGCTCGAGGAGATCTGAATCAGATCCACTCATGACAACATAGCCGGCTATGACATCATGTTGAATCCAGCTAATGTGTAGGTGTGTTAATAGGTTGACAGTGATATCAGAATGCACTCTGCCCAAGCTTCTCTGTAAAGTAGAACATTTTTATTTCTTTCGAAAGAATTGCAATATTTAGCCTCTATTCAAACTGTAAATTGTCCATCAATGTGGTTTGTCTCTGAAAATGTTTTACTTAAAACTAAGCAGCAGTTTTAATAAACACATGTCAAATTAGAAAATGTATGTGATCAGTGTAGCAGTGTAAAAATGCAAACATCAATTTAGTTTCTCTGCAATTGCAGGACATTTGATTGCTGCTTTGACAAAAAAGCTAAGGGGTTAAGATGCCACTAGCCTCTGTGAGAGAAGAAAGCAAATGTGATGCACAAAAGGAGGTTACGTTGGTGGGGAAGTTGCCTGCTGTGCAATGAAAAGTGTGAGGAATATCAATTACAGATGTATAGACCCATCTTAATGAATGGCAGTTGTAAGCACAGAGAAAACTGTTATTTCTCTCTAGGAATAAACATACATGTGTTATTTGCTAAGAAAGAAACTGCATTTAGCTATACATTATATTAAGCTTTAAAAATTAGTTAGCATTGACTGTTCAGTTGGTTTATTTATCACTTTAGTCCAAATTGATATATCACAGCATGTATGAAATTTAGTACAGATTGTCAGATACATTTGTCTAGTTATTTTAAGAATTAAACAATGATAAGTCAAATCTTTACCTAATGCATCATTGAGAAGATACCTGGACTGGTGTTCATTGAAGTTCCTTCAGAGTGCCTTGCTTTATACAGTATCATCAAGTAAACATAAGGACACAGTTGTTGACCTCATGACAAAGTTGTTTCAGTCAGGCAATTACAATGTACAGTTCCTGAGACCAGATGTCATGTTAATGTCTCTACCTTTCCTCAAGACAACGAACCTTTTGATGTTACCCTCAGTTGATTGTCAGAAGACCCTCATCTGACAAACTCACACAGAATAATGGGCTCCACCAGAATCAATACATTGAGTACTAAAATCTAAAATCTACAATGTCCATGGCCATTAGAGGGGGAATCCTCAGGTGATCGTGTGACCTTTAATCTAGCAACACCATCAGGTCAGAGTTTTCATCTCTAACATCCAATTAATTAATCGGCACATTATTGTGTACATTAAATGTTAATTTCTTTTTGTTCATGTGATGTTTCCTCTAGCACCACCACAAGGTTGACATTTGTGGTTTTAGGGAAATGGCTCAACAACTTCTGTCAACCAAGGGATTGGCAATGGCATATAATTGGTTTTAGACAGTCATGTCCATCCATCCATCTTCGTCCGCTTATCCGGTATCGGGGCGCGGGGGTAGCAGCTCCAGCAGGGGACCCCAAACTTCCCTTTCCCGAGCCACATTAACCAGCTCCGACTGGGGGATCCCGAGGCGTTCCCAGGCCAGGTTGGAGATATAATCCCTCCACCTAGTCATGGGTCTTCCCCGAGGCCTCCTCCCAGCTGGATGTGCCTGAAACAGGGGGCATCCTTACCAGATGCCCGAACCACCTCAACTGGCTCCTTTCGACGCGAAGGAGCAGCGGCTCTACTCTGAGCTCCTCACGGATGACTGAGCTTCTCACCCTATCTCTAAGGGAGACGCCAGCCACCCTCCTGAGGAAACCCATTTTGGCCGCTTGTACCCTGGATCTTGTTCTTTCGGTCATGACCCAGCCTTCATGACCATAGGTGAGGGTAGGAACGAAAACTGACCGGTAGATTGAGAGCTTTGCCTTCTGGCTCAGCTCTCTTTTCGTCACAACGGTGCGATAAATTTAATGTAATACCGCACCCGCTGCGCCGATTCTCCGACCAATCTCACGCTCCATTGACCCCTCACTCGCGAACAAGACACCAAGGTACTTGAACTCCTTCACTTGGGGTAAGGACTCATTCCCTACCTGGAGAAGGCACTCCATCGGTTTCCTGCTGAGAACCATGGCCTCCGATTTAGAGGTGCTGATCCTCATCCCAGCTGCTTCACACTCGGCTGCGAACCGATCCAGTGAGTGCTGAAGGTCACAGGCCGATGATGCCATCAGGACCACATCATCTGCAAAAAGCAGCGATGAGATCCCCAGCCCACCGAACTGCAACCCCTCTCCACCCCAACTACGCCTTGATATCCTGTCCATAAATACTACCATCAAGATTGGTGACAAAGCGCAGCCCTGGCGGAGGCCAACCCTCACCTGAAATGAGTCCGACTTACTGCCGAGAACCCGGACACAGCTCTCGCTTTGGTTGTACAGAGATTGGATGGCCCTGAGAAGGGACCCCCTCACCCCATACTCCTGCAGCACCTCCCACAGTATCTCCCGGGGGACCCGGTCATACGCCTTCTCCAGATCCACAAAACACATGTAGATTGGTTGGGCATACTCCCAGGCTCCCTCCAGGATCCTTGCGAGAGTAAAGATCTGGTCCGTTGTTCCACAACCAGGACGGAATCCGCATTCTTCCTCCTCAACCTGAGGTTCGACTATCGACCGAACCCTCCTTTCCAGCACCTTGGAGTAGACCGGGGAGGCTGGGGAGTGTGATACCCCTGTAATTGGCACACACCCTCTGGTCCCCCTTTTTGAAAAGGGGAACCACCACCCTGGTCTGCCACTCCTTAGGCACCGTCCCAGACTTCCACGCAATGTTGAAGAGGCGTGTCAACCAAGACAACCCCTCCACACCCAGAGCTTTAAGCATTTCTGGACGGATCTCATCAATCCCTGGGGCTTTGCCACTGTGGAGTTGTTTAACTACCTCAGCAACTTCCACCAGGAAATTGACGACAATCCCCCATCATCCTCCAGCTCTGCCTCTACCATAGAGGGCATATTAGTTGGATTCAGGAGTTCCTCAAAGTGCTCCTTCCACCGCCCTATTACCTCCTCAGTTGAGGTCAACAGCGTCCCATTCTTACTGTACACAGCTTGGATGGTTCCCCTGCTTCCCCTCCTGAGGTGGCGAATTGTTTTCCAGAAGCACCTTGGTGCCGACCGAAAGTCCTTCTCCATGTCTTCTCCGAACTTCTCCCACACCCGCTGCTTTGCCTCTTTCACGGCAGAGGCTGCAGCCCTTCGGGCCCCTCGGTACCTTGCAACTGCCTCCGGAGTCCTCTGGGATAACATATCCCGAAAAGACTCCTTCTTCAGTCGGACAGCTTCCCTGACCACCGGTGTCCACCACGGTGTTCGTGGGTTACCACCCCTTGAGGCACCTAAGACCCTAAGACCACAGCTCCTAGCCGCGGCTTCAGCAATGGAAACTTTGAACATTGTCCACTCTGGTTCAATGCCCCCAGTTTCCACAGGGATGCACGAAAAGCTCCGCCGGAGTTGTAGTTATGAGTTGTGTTGTCGGACAGGGGCCTCCTCCAGACGTTCCCAATTTACCCGCACTACCCGTTTGGGCTTACCAGGTCTGTCCAGAGTCTTCCCCCACCCCCTGACCCAACTCACCACCAGATGGTGATCAGTTGACAGCTCCGCCCCTCTCTTCACCCGAGTGTCCAAAACACATGGCCTTAGATCAGATGAAACGATTATAAAATCGATCATTGATATTTGGCCTAGGGTGATCTGGTACCAAGTACACTTATGAGCATCCCTATGTTTGAACATGGTGTTCGTTATAGACAATCCATGACTAGCACAGAAGTCCAACAACAAACAACCACTCTGGTTTAGATCAGGGAGGCCGTTCCTCCCAATCACGCCTCTCCATGTGTCTCCATCATTGCCCACGTGTGCGTTGAAGTCCCCCAGCAGAACTATGGAGTCCCCCACTGGACCCCCATACAGGACTCCACTCAAGGTCTCCAAGAAGGCCGAATACTCCGAACTCTTGTTTGGTGCATATGCACATTCCACGTCCCCAGAGCCAGCATCTGCTGCCCGGGTCTGGTCCGTCGAGGCCCTTGACCTTCACTGCCACCCATGTGGCAGCGCACCCGACCCCAGCGGTTCCTCCCACAGGTGGTGGGCCCATGGGATGGAGAGGGAGTTGCCACGTTGCTTCTTCGGGCTGTGCTCGACCGGGCTCTGTGGCAAACCCGGCCACCAGGTGCTCGCTGACGAGCCTGCCATCTGGGCCTGGCTCCAGACGGGGGCCCTGGGCTTCCTCCGGGCAGGGTAACTTCACCTCTTCCTCGTTGGCTCATAGGGTTTTTGAACCATTCTTTGTCTGGCCCCTCACCTGAGACCACTTTGCCTTGGGAGACCCTACCAGGAGCACACAGCTCCAGACAACACAGCCCTCAGGTTCATAGGGACACACAAACCTCTCCACCACGATAAGGTGATGGTTCCCGGAGAGGGTCAGTCATGTCCCCCTCAGGATAAATTCTATTAACTTTAACTTTGGTGATACCATTGAACATTTAATCTAGCACCATAATCAGGTCAACATTTTTAATTGTCCAATACTTTGGTTATGACCAAATACCTGCAAAGCTAATGACAGATCAGATTTAGCTGTACTTTGTGTTTAGCATGCTGATGTTAGCATTTAGCTCAAAGGTGTGCCGAAGTACAGCCTCACTGACTAACTAGCATGGTTGTAGACTCTTGTTCTTTTTTTTTTTAAGATCAATTTTTTTGTTGTTTTTTATCATTGGACATACAGAACAGAGAAACACAAATTGAACAAGAACAAAAACCCTCTCCGACCCCCGCCCTCTGCAGTCTCAAGAAAAACAGAACAAATAAACAAACAGAAATCACACCTTGCCTAGTCACTCTCTATTTCTGGTGGCGCTGAGGTCATTAGGTCTGATGTCGATGATTTGGCTTTGTTAATCCTTGCTGTAGAGAGCTCAAGCGTAACTATGTCCACAAAATACGCCAACCACTATTTTATACAAAGCGAATGAGGGGGGAGCCACTTGGTTGCAGTTGTGCCGGCTAGCCAAATTTTCCCCTGTCTCCCAAGCCGGTGTAATTTAGAGTCGTCATTGAGTAACAACAAAACAATCGGGTCAGCAGGAATTTGACATCCCATCACATCAGATATTATTGATGTTGTTTTATTCCAGAACTCATGCACCTGTTCACATTCCCAGACCATATGCAGAAAAGTTCCAGTTTGTTCATGTTGACAGAACGTGCAATAGGGAGTGGGAATTACTTTAGAGACGTATCTCTTCTGAGGAGTCCAATATGTCCTATGACATATGTTGAAGTGGATCTGCTGGTGATTTGGGTTCTTGGAACAGTGGAAAATGTTGTACCAAACTGTCTCCCAATTAATTGCGTTCCCCTCAGGGCTCAGCTCTCGCTCACATTTCTTTACTATTGGGAGTTCGCCTATGGATACTTGGACACTAATCCTCTCACAGGAAAATCAACAAACCATTTAATGACTGGGTGTGCACTCCATAACATTTAAGAGCTGATCTTAAGTGAAGTATGTCCTGAGGACCTCAAAACTAGCTCTCAGGTCTTTAAAACTCAACATACATTTCTCATTGAATTCAAGGGGATCATTGTACTTCAGAAATTCACATGAGGAACAATGTTCATTTTCACAACAGCAGTCCTTTGAACAATACTTAATATAGTTTCATAGTTGTCCTGGACAACTCGCTGTAGCAATGTATGTGTGTATGGTGATGCCCAAATATGTAATTTTGCTTTGGGTTGGTATTGTAACACTAATGGCTGAAGTCACATGCCTGTTGTTCAATAAAAGAAGATTTATGCCAGTCCTCAGGATCAGAGATGTACAACAAAATAGCATCTACAAATAATGATATTGAGCTGCTATTGGATTTAATCTGGACATTATAGATTTTATTTTGCCTTATGGCTTGGGCTAATGGTTCAAGAGAGATTGCAAACAGCATGGGGAAAGCAGGTATCCTTGTCGCGAGCCCTGCTCAATGGGAAATGGCTGAGAATGCAGGGCATTGGTTGAAACTATGGCCGTGGGATTCACATATAAAGTACGTACCATGTCAATGAATTTGGCCCCCAAGCCAAGTCTCTCCCATTACTTGCCACAAGTAGTTCTACTCTAGGCGGTCAAAAAGCTTTTCCACTGCTGCCGTTGTTGGAAGGTTTTTGGCTTTTTGGCTTCTTCTATTACATTGTCTGCAGCATGCTTCTCAATAAAGCGCTCTAGGCGGAGAGCCAAGACTTTGGACTTTAGGTAAAAAACAACGGGGAAAGGACGCCTCACACGCCGGGAAACGGCTGCGGGGGAGGACGCCGTGACATGGACGCGTGACAATAACGGGATGGCGGAGGTTGGTTAAGGAAAAAAACAACGGGGAAAGGACGCCTCACACGCCGGGAGACGGCCGCAGGGAACGCGCGACAATAACGGGACGGTTAACAGGGAAACAAAACGCCACACGGTGGACGTGATCCCCGGCCTCCAGGGTGAAAGTCCTGAATTGTTTGACCCATCCACCACCCCAACCAACCTCCTTACGTGTATTTTCGGCATTTCATACTACTCGCTACCTTAGTCGTGCTGTGGCCACGACATATGCTTCCCATTTAAATACATTAGTTTACATTTTCGTGCGGGCCATCACGAAAAAAAGAACAAAAACGTCCCCGTGAACACGAATCAATAGATTAAATAATGTGACCATTTGACGAACTGCCGTGAGACTGGGTTGGAAATTAGCGCATGGTTGGTTTGTTGATGGAAAGTACCCTTCTCTATGGCTGAGGTCAAAATACTGTAGAAGAAGTTCTGATGAAATTCCATCCAACCCTGGCGTTTTCCCTTTTTTAATTGTTTTTAATGCTGATTTAATGCTGGAGGTTTGGAGGGGGACAAGCATCAGAATTGAACAACACTTTGTTGTGCTTTTGTTGTGTTTTCAATGGTGATGTAATCAGCCTAAGGTTTCTTGTTGTTTGTTTTCTGAAGATGCTTCCTCCTCAATGTATGAATGATTGTAAGAAAATAAATAATTGATCACAAAAAAGAATAGAGGGATTGAAAAGTGGCGCTGATATCCTTAGGATTTGTTGAGATACCTCGGTCTATGCGGTTGCTGTTGATAGCAGCTCTGGATTCTCTTTTTTTTTATTTCAGAGCAAGCAATATGCATGGTTTACAGCCATTAAAATAATAATTTTGCCTCACTGCACATTATGAATTCAGCTCTCCTTCTTAGCAGATCGTTCAGCTCTGTTCGACTTGTGACTAGAGGAGTATGTGTAGATTTAGAAAAACACATATTAAAAGACTGCTCTAGAGATTTACAACGTTCTTCCAACTCCACAATCCTTGCCTCTCTTTTCCTCTTCAAGTTGACCGCAAAGGAAGATGTGAAATCTCTAATAAATCCTTTAGTTGCCTGCCAGGTAAGTGCAGGGTCAGAAACTGAGTCGGGAGTTATTAAATTGCCACCTCCTAGATCTTTCTCCTAACATATCACAATGGAATGTGGTTATCAGCGCATTGTGATCAGACAGAATTGCTGGTTCTATTGCTATCGTGTGGAACATTGCCTTAAGCTCACTGGAGCACAAAATATAATCAATGCGGGAGTGTGTGAGATGATGTGTGGAAAAGGTGTAATCCTTGCTAGTAGGGTTGTGCATCCTCCATATATCTATAAGATGGTGAGATTCCACAACTGCTTTAAACATGTCTGATATATGTTTTGGGCTTTGGTGTGATTGACCCCTGATTGATTGATATCCTGATTTAAATCTAGTACTGAATTCATGTCTCCCCCTGTAATTCGTGAATATTCATTGAGAGAAAGCAATTCATTGGTTAGGTGCAGGAAAAAGCTTTCATCATATGTAGACGGTGCACACTGCATGAAAAAAAATATATATATATATATATATTTTATTTTTTATATTTCATATATGCTATGTTGTATATTCATTATTATCCTAAGGATAATTATTTGCCAGGAACGTGCTGTTTATTCAAAGATAGAGCTTAATTAACAGAAAACACAAACGCAATCAGAAAAAAACTATGTACAAAGCATAGGAGACACACAACAAATATCCCACGCTCACGAGAAGCCAAATCCTACAGCACCTGCAACCCCTAACCCGCGGCCGCCTCGGAGCTGTTGGTAACTGGCAGCATTCTGTCTGAATTCGGTCCATTTTGCAGATGTCTGTGATGCGTTGTCCTGTATTTTGGATCATCAGGTCTATGGTGGCGCACTTCCAAATGTCCACCTCAGCTGCAGCAAGCACACTCTGTCTTCCTTCCAGCAGCTGTAAAATCAATCAATAAAGACAATCAGTACTGCGCGATGCACTGCTTATGAACACATCTATGAATGCACCTGAAAAATATTTACATTGACCAAAAACAGATCTAATCTTACCCTCTTTTCTTCTCGCTGGACTCTGAGCTGAACTCTTAACAGCTTATGCCCGCGATGCCAGATCTGGTTCTTTCTACCTGAAGCTCCTGCGTGCTGTCTCGTAATATGTTACTTACAGGCAGCTGGAAAACAATTAAACAAGAGTGGTGTGAATAAAAAATAAATAAAATAAGTCACAGTAAAATTAAACAAGGAAGGATAAAACAGTAAACATTACTTACACAAAATGCAATCATTATCAGCATCATGTAAATCTGGACTTGCAGACATAGCTCCAAGCAAATATAGGTCAGCCAGGCACACAGCTGTGCTGCTCGCGTTGAAACTTGCGTGCATAGTGGGGTTTAAAACATTACTGCCAAAGTCTAAGTAGCCTGTTTAACATCAAAAGACAGTCATTGTACTTCTAAAGAGTTAATAAACAGTGCAGACTAGCTCGCTGTTTCATTAATAATCATATACTTGCACACACTGGCATGATAAGCAGCCATAGAATGTAAACAGTCTGAGGCTAATGGACATGGCTGAGGAAACGGAAACCAACAGGTCTAGGGGGGGTTCATACTGTATTGCCCCTGGCTGCAGTAATGAATTGTATAGGGCTAAGGCAGCTGGGGTTACGATACATTTACACAGGCTACCTTTGACAAGGAAACCAGTCCTCAACTCATGGCTAGCTGCCTTAAAACTGGTTAGCCCTCCAACAGCCCCTGGATTTTGAGTCTGTAGCGACCATTTTTTAGCGACAGACTAGTTAGAGAGCTGTGCTTTCAATATAACAGGGTCACTGGTGAGGGTTAAGTCCAACAGACTGAAACCTGAGGCCATTCCGTCAATGATCGACTTTTCAGGCTACAGTACAGGGCAGACCGATAGACCAACGGCAAGTACTAACACCACCAATGCTATCTGCCGCAGAGACAGGGCGCTGAAACGCTCACATCAGGCAGAGGACATAGAGGTATGTTTAGCTGTTATCCAGCATGCTAGGAAGTCTACTAGGCATTGTCACATACACAAAACACGTACATATTCACCTACACGCACAAATAAAGCCTAACGTGTAGGCTTTATAGCGTTCAACAAAACTGAGACTGACACGCTGGGCATTCATTGAAATTGAGTCACAAAACCAAGCTAAATACCACACGATCCAACCTAGGGAAAGGGCTAGCAGCTAAACACGTTGGAAACACTTATGTCAAACTCCACAAGCTAGCACTCCGACCATATACTGTATGAATAAATCCTGACTCCGACGATATCACAGATCAATAATAATGTGTTACTAGCTGCTAACCAAACCACAGCAGGTCTGTAAACAGAATCCAATGTCCCTTTCTACTCACCCTGAAGCTAGCTGATGTCAGAAATTTTTAATCAGTCGATTGCCTTATGCAAGGTTCCGGCTTGTTTTAAGTCATCAACCATTATTCCAGTACCGAAGAAGAACAGTGCCGTGGGCCTGAATGACTACAGACCGGTGGCCATGAAATGTCTTGAGCGGTTGGTTTTGTTTCATCTCAAACCGTTCACAGCTCCCCATCTTGATCCACTGCAGTTTGCTTATAGGGCAAACCGCTCAGTGGATGATGCAGTTAACTTAGGCCTGCATTATGCCTTGGACCACCTCAACACTCCTGGCTCCTATGTAAGGATGCTGTTTGTGGATTTCAGTGCCGCCTTTAACACCATCCTACCCGAGCGGCTGCAGTGGAAGCTGTCACTGATGGGGGTGGAACCCTCTATCTGTTGCTGGATAATGGATTTTTTGACCAATAGACAACAGCAGGTGCAGCTTGGCCAGCACATGTCTGATCCCCGGTACACCAACATTGGAGCACCTCAAGGGTGCGTGCTGTCACCATTTCTCTACTCACGGTACACCAATGACTGCACTTCCAACAGCAGTTCCATCAAGTTGATTAAATTTGCAGACGATACCACCATAGTCGGCCTTATTAAGGACAATGATGAGTCTGCTTATAGGCAGGAAGTGTCTCATTTGGTTGGATGGTGTGACAATATCAAGCTGGAGCTTAACCAACAAAAGACAGTGGAAATGGTGATAGACTTCCGCAGATCCCACTGCTCTCTCTCACCCTTAACCATCAAGAGCTCTGTTGTGAAGGAGGTGGAGTCATTTAAATTTTTAGGCACTATTATCACAAACAACCTGAAATGGGAGGAAAACAGTTCTTCCATTATTAAGAGGGCTCACAGTGGAATGTTTTTTCTAAGGCAGTTAACCAAACTGAACGTTTCCAGTTTTGTTCGGTCTAGGTTTTACAGAGCCACTGTGGAAAGCCTTCTGTCAACATTCATTTCTGTATGGTTTGCATCAGCATCGGCCCAGGCGAAGAACATGCAGCGCATTGTGCGCATAGCAGAGAGGCTGACTGGACAGAGGCAGCTGTCAATTAGTGACCTGTATGAGGCCAGAGTCAGGAAGAGGGCAGCTAAAATTGCTGCTGATCAGTCCCATCCAGCAAGTGATATTTTTAGGCTGCTTCCCTCAGGAAGAAGGTACAGGGCGATGAGGACAAGGACCTCACGCCACTTCACTAGCTTTTTCCCTAGAGCTATTTCCCGTTTGAATAACTGATCAGGCCCCCCCCCCCCCAACGTTACTATTTTATCTTTGGACTATTTTATTATTGATTGTTTTTAAGCATGTCCATGCAGCTATGCACATATACTGTTTGTCAAGCTCTGTGTTACTGATTGCCATGTCAAATTCCTGTGTGTCTGCTGATGCATTTGGCGAATAAAGTGATTCTGATTCTGATTTCTTTTAAGCCTTCTTCCAGATTGCAGAGGAAATCCGCTACTTACGGTGGGTCGGCTTTGAATTTTGCGGTACCAGACTGGATATATCCTGTGGTTGATGGACCTCATTGCCAAGCATAAGTCTGTTGGGTGTGAACCCTGTCACTGTGTGTTGTGAACTGCGGTAGGCTGCGGTGAGCCGTGGCAATTGCTCGTCACAGTTCTTTTGGTTCTGGTTCACATAACATCGAAGCATCTGCAGCAAGGTCCTATTGAACCGCTCTACCTGTCCATTAGAGGAGGAGTGGTAGGGGGTAGTCCTGGTCGTGGTAATCTGCAGGAGTTTGCACACATTTCGAAACAGCGAATTCTCGAAATTACGGCCTTGATCCGTGTGTAACTCAAGGGGGGCTCCAAACCTGGCGATAAAGTCATACACTAGCTTTCTTGCAGTCGTTTCAGCACCTTGGTCAGGGACAGGAAACGCTTCGACCCATCTGGTGAACTGATCAATAATGACAAGAATGTACTTGTTACCAGAGCTGGACACAGGGAATGGCCTGAGGATATCAAGGTGCAAACGGTCCAGGGTTGCTCCGACTTGGTAACTTTGCAGTTTGGCTCTTTTTGTTGGTCCTGTGGTTTTACATGCAGTGCAGTGTGGGCACCTCTTGACAAACAGGTGAACATCTCTGCCCATGCCATACTAATGGTAGCTTTGACGCACACGCTCGAGGGTTTTAGCTTCTCCCAGGTGACCAGAGTATGGAGGGTTGTGACATAACTGTAGGACTTCCTTCTGCATGGATGCTGGAACTAATAGCAGCAAGGTTGGGTGCTGGTCTCCAACTCTCTCCCAGGATTAATAGAGTACTCCTTGTCTCAGTGTGACTTAGGGCCAACAAAGCCAGAACTTCCTCACTGCAGGGCTCTCAAGCATCACTTAATCTTTGGTGGGGAGTGTCCATTTTTCCTTCCATGTGTGAAGGGTGGCAAGGACAAGATCTAGATGAGACTAGATGAGACTGCCATGGTCAGTTCGAAGTAGGAACTTCCTGCCCAGTAGATAGTGGCAGAACTGGCGTGTAAAACACGACGGGTGACGCAGTACCTTTGTTGAGCTGGTGGAAGGTGGCTGCTGGCATATGTCAGAACTCGCTCTTCCCCCCGCTGGACTTGCAACAGGACAGCTCCGACACTGTTGTTATCGAGAATGAACTTGCCTTCAGCACGAGGGTACCCCAACACAGGTGCAGTGGTCAGTTTTTCCTTGAGCTTGGTAAAAGCAGCTTGGTGCTTGACAGTCCATAGGAACACAGTCCCCTTTTTGAGAAGATTATGAAGGGGGCTTGCCAGCTCTGCAAATCTTGGGACAAACTTGCGGTAGTAGTTACATAGTCCAAGGAAGGCTTGCAGCTCTTGCAGGTTGTTGGGGGGGTTCCACTGCTGTACATCTTTGACGAGAGCTGGATTTGGTCCGACTCCTTTGCCACTCACAATGTGACCCAGGAAGAGAACTTCTTCTTGAAGCAGATGACATTTTGATGGCTTTAGCTTTAGTCCATAGCTTTGAAACCTATTTTTTTTTTTTTTTTTTTTTTTTTTTTTTTTTTTTTTTTTTTTTTTTTTTTTTTTTATTTTATTTAATCATGTCTTCACTGATCTTTGTTATCCACTGCAATCTGCCAGTAGCCAGACTGAAAAAAGCAAAGCTAATGATGCAAGTGCATCGACGACAGTCTCCCCTCTACTTGCATGCATCACACCGGGCGTGCTGTGCTGAATAAACAAACAGCGCAGTTTACATGCTTCGTCCTTGTTGCATTATTCTAAACAGATTTCTGCAGTTCAAACAACTCGGAACTGTAGTTGAGAACATCAGTTATAACGGCCCACATGTTAACAAAGTGTCGGTTTAAATCGGGCTCGGGCTCATAATTACAGTTAATGTGTCGTGTCGGGCTCGGACTCAACGTGCTCAGACTCGGGCTGGGTCGGGCTTGATTTTTTGGGCCGATCTAAGCTCTAGTGGTCAGTTAAACTTCTCATCTCCAATCCTATCTGTATTTGTGAGAAGTGGCGCTGTCCTGAGTTGAAACTTTACGGCTTTATTATCGAGTTAATAGTGTGTTTGTATCGGCCGCTGTCCGTTTCCTAAGGTTCTGAAATGCAAACATTTTTTGACTACTTTTTGTTTTGTTTTAAAGTGCATGCGCCTGTGAGCACCCACGGAGGAAAACATAAATCGGTGCCTATGGACGAAGACATTGTGCTTCTATATTTACCTGACAGAGAACATTGCAGAATCAGAATGTAATCACAAAATATCACAATTAAAATGTGGAGTAATCAGACATAGCGTCATGGAATCATGGCAGTGTGCTACCCACCCTGCCGTTAGCTAAAGAGCACATATCTGCGATCATCAACCACCAGAACCGGACTGTGTGTGTGTGTGTGTGTGTGTGTGTGTGTGTGTGTGTGTGTATGTGCGTGCGTGCGCGCAGAGAGAAAGAGAGAGAGAGAGAGAGATACACACTGTACAGATACGTCTCGCTTTATAAGATAGATAGCTTGCCTATAAGTGCCTATAAGTGACATCACGCTCTGTCTGCACTTGTTGTAGCTGGTTGTGCTTTGCATATGTGGGATTCTTTAATGTCCTTAAATTCAGGAATTGTTGTTTGTTTATTCAAAGTCAAAGACAGTCCAAAGTACGTGATTCAATGCAGCCTGGATGCGGAGTGCTGCGTGTCTCATCTCTGCTCTGATGGCAGGCTGGGGTGCTGCGCGAGGCTACTGAGAGACTGACCGCCTACGGGCTTTGGACGGGGCAGGGGCTCACGGCAGCACACGCTGCTCGTTGAGCACAGTAATTGTAGAGTGATACGTGCTTTCACGAGTCTCCAAACACCTCAAAAGTCTCCAATAACACCAGAAAAAGTCGCTAGTCGCTTTTGACAAAAAAAGTCAAGTTTGGATGGGATTTCCTCAAACATTTTGCATTCAAGCATGATGTATTTCTGAGCTAAGGTCTAAGTACAGGATGTCTGCCAACTAGTGCAGGGGAGTATGAATGACATATAACACTCTATTCAGAGAAAACAGCTGTTTGATTCATTTTGCGACTTAAAGGGTTAAACACTCATGCAGCCTGTCCACTCGTTCTGTGGCACTCCACCCATATTTCCTGGCTTGACGTTCAAATGGCATCAGAAAAGAGTCCCAATCCTCATTTCCATCAACTGTGGCTAATTTAGGCCTCTGGAGTTCTGGCAATGTGTTGTAATAGGCTCCAGAATTATTTTTCCTCCTTTCATCATGGTAGGCAAGCATGTGTTGGATTTCACACTCAGAGTCTCTAATCTCTCTGCGTCTGCTGTCAGGTTCAGGAGTTGTAGTGCGCCTGATGGGCCTGAGCTTTGAATTGAAGGTGTCTTGTTTGTTGATTTTGATTTTCCAACACAGCTAAGTTGTTAGTTAGCTCAGGATGCGTCTGGATATAGTCGTT
This sequence comes from Perca fluviatilis, assembly GCF_010015445.1. Lineage (NCBI taxonomy): Eukaryota > Metazoa > Chordata > Actinopteri > Perciformes > Percidae > Perca > Perca fluviatilis. The sequence goes on from NC_053119.1 coordinate 32,070,841, forward strand.
TTGATTGGATTCACTAACAGAAGTTTTGCAGAAGATCCCACTTCTGACACCAGTTGTCGTGCTTTATCTTCCGGTGGGATGGAGGTGTGTGGGTATATTGAGACACACGACAAAGGATCTTCTTTTACGAACTTTTCTTGGCTCCGGTAACAGGTTAGTTTACAATCACAGCTGATGTTGTTCTGGATGAAACACTGCATTGTTTTTGATTGTCGAGAGCATACAGTCTTTGTGAACCATAATTTCTTAGACCCTCTAACTGTGTCCACAGGCTCACCACAGGGCTGTATTCTCTCTCCCCTCCTGCAATTCGACTTTCAAATGAATAACTACTCTCTAGCGTGTAGGCCTATATGTACCCTGTGTGCTGTATATAAGTGTGTGTTGTCTGTAGCTACTCTTAACAAATTGCCCCTTGTGAGATTAATAAAGTTGTGGAATTGAATTGAACTGAGTACCGGCTCAGAACATAGTAGTCAATGGATTTAAATCCCAAAACATGATTTTAAACACTGGACTCCCCCAACACTGCATTTTTTTAATCTCCCATTTATTTTACCATTTACACAAATAATATAACCTGCAATAGCAATAACAAGTCACTTTTTAAATATGAAAACGGCATGGCCATGGTCACCCACATCAAGAATAAGGAATCCCTTGCTGCATACCACCAGGAGATAAACAACCTAATGTCCTGGATAAAAGAGAGCTCCTTGGAGCTCAATATCTTCCAAGACAAAAGAGCTGTGCTATGGGGATGACAAATGTTTGACCCCCATCACCCTCTCTTTGAAACCCTGAGGGGGAATGGGCAGGCAGTGGAGCAGGTGGAAGCCTTTAAGTATCTGGGCACGGAGATTGACAGCCTTTCTCCCAACTCACTGACTCAGTTTACCAACTCAGAGGATTTGATGTGAGAAATGTGTAGCGGGGCACAGCAAGGTGTTGAGCAAGACCACGGCAGCTACAATTATGTTTTAGGTGCCACCCCTGTCCAAGGAAAACTGCGAGGTGAGAAAACATAAGGACTCCGTGGAATAAGCTCCCCGGTGATAAGTTAGGAACAAGCATTTCTGGCACATGAATGCACCCAGATGAAAACAGAGATTAGATCAGTGTGTCAAAGAAAGTCCCCTGGCAGTCTAAAACTACAGCAGCAAAACTATGAGCTGGTCCTAGGCAAACCTGAGTCAGCCCTTCAAGGGTTGGCAGATTAATTGGACCACAATGAAGAGAACCATAGAAGAGGAGGGGTGCCATGTCTAGAGATATACACACCCTCCCCTGCCATTTCATCTGGCTTGATTGATAGGTATAATTGGGTACATCCGCATAACAGTGTAAATTAATTTTTACACATTAGAGTGTTTCCTAATAATATTGCCTAGAGGAAGCATATATAAGGTGAATAGAATTGGTCCAAGCACTGAGCCTTGAGGAACACCATAGATAACTTTAGAGTTATGCTAACGCCAGTCATTCCCCCCCCCCAATTCCGGGACACATTACTGCTTAAACATGTCCGGTTGTATAGTATTTGGTTAAGAAGCCTTTTTAATCTATCACAAAGTCATGCTATATACTTTGTTGCAGTCAGTCTCCACCTGCAACGGAGTGCAACAACAGCGGAGATTGCAGGAGACTCAGAGATGCAGAAAACAGCTGACCAACAAGTGCAGACTGGGCTTTTTCGAGAGGGGGGGTTAAGAGAGGCACTCCAACAGAACGTCTCTTACAGAGGGTGAATACAGGTGCAGCAGCCATGGGCAGTATGAGAAAAATAAAGTGTTTTTGTGAATAGTAGTAAAGTACTTTCCCCCACTAGAATAATGGACAGCTATTATCCCACAGCACAGAGCCATTTTGTGAACAAAAGGTGGAACGCACTCTGCTGTCCTTGGATGAGAGTTACTCACCTGCTGTCATGTCAATGTGTCAATGTTGGCCATTTCTCTGTCAATGTTTCTTTTTTCTCCCTTTATAGTCATCCATTTGGAGACAAATTGCTTCATGTATCTACCTTTTTCTCTGTCTCTCTTTCTCTTCACAGGGAGATGAAGTACTGACTGTTATTAAAACTAAGGCTCAGTGGCCGGCATGGCAGCCGCTCAACCTGTAAGTATCGCTTAATGTCAGTTTCACAAAAGGGAAAAGGAACTTCTGTAAGTTAAAATAAAGAATTCAGAAATTGTGAAACAGAAACATCAACCTTGAACAGAAACATTTTTTTCTTCAGAAATTAATATATACTATATATCCTTTGTGTTCAACTTGTGTACAGAATTACACTTGATGTGATTACCAAAAATACGTTTTTTTTTGTAAGCAAAAGATCCTCTAGATCCGCTCCCTAGAATGGCAAAAGCCATGACCCACCCTAGCCTGACAAGCCAGACCCACATCAAGATTTTGGGTCTGGGAACTCACCAGTGGCAGGGCTCAATCCGAAAGGCGGGATAAACGGTTGTCTTTCAAATTCCCTCTGCACTCATAGCCAACCAGAGCAATGCTAGTTGATAGATTAAACTTTTGCTGTATCTGGTCGCCAAAACTCCGAACACATCTTCCTTTTTTAAGAATGACTTCAGTGCTTAACTCCAAGTCTTCCAGAGTTGTGGCCAAAGACGATTTGAAAGACAGCTGTTCGCCAGCACCAGCAGTCATCTTCTTTGTTTTCAAGTAGCAGGGAATTCACGCGGAACCATTGCAACTCTGCCGTCCTTATGTTAAGCCCGCCCACCGACTCTATACACAATGTGATTGGCCTGACTAGAGTTTGGTTTTTCCAACTCACAAGCCAACGGAGAGTTGCTAGACTGACCCTGGCTGCAAATTACATTTGCTGCCGCTAGGGTGAGTCTAGATTTCTAGGCTAGACCCACCCTACTCTGCCTCCTATTGCCTTGGTTGTTTGGGTTGGTAGGTTGCATGATGACCTAGATTAGTTAGGGTAATAATATCAGGGTAAACCAATCAGAGGCAGTGTAGGGCAGGCCAAGCCTTTGCCAGCCTAGTAAATAAATAAAATAATAAATAAATCACCACCGGCTCTGTTTCAAGCTCAAGGATTATGGAAAAACTACTTTTCAAGTTTCGTGAAAATTGGTGGAAGAAAGTAGCATGGGCAGAGGAAGAAACCATTAAATTTGTTTCTGAATCATGGGGCGGTAACACGGATTATTATTCACTTCCGTTTACATTGTGAGATAGGGGGGTTGGGGTCCATTCATGTGGTGTCAGAAGAATCCAAAAAATGTGTTCCCCTCTCAGAAGATTCACATTCCATTAATATTGCAAGATAGGGCATGACTTAGCGGAGGAGTGCCGCTCTAGTTCATCCTGTTCTCAGTAGAATTGTGCTTTACAAAGTCCATTACTTTCTATGGAGAAGCTGTCCAAGCTTTCCTTCAGGCCAATATTATTTGATTTTTTTCCTAAAGCATAACAATCTGTTTTGTTTGAAGTAAACAAAGATATACAGATTTATTGCTTAATGATCTGTTAATCAATGAACTATGTGATTTAGGACACGCCGCATGATGCACACATCCATGATTCTCTTACTCATCAAATTCTCACCCAGATATCTCCCCTATGCCCCTTTCTCCTCTTGCACTTCATTGATTCTCTGCCATGTTTTTACAATGCCTAATTTCCATTTGCTATGCCATTTGCACAAGTACATTTACAACATTTGCACGTTTATAATATAATTTCATTTGCAATAATTCTGAGTCTGTAAGTAATGTTGATAATGTTAATAGTGGTTTTTTTTTATCTACTGTGTATATACACTGTTTTTTGGAAAGCAATGACCTACATTTCATTACATTATGTGCCTGCACATTGTGTCACCGGAAACGGAATGAGACACATTTTATTTATTTTTTACCCCCCCCATTCCCCCTCCCCCACACACACACACACAAGTGTACTATATCTTTCACCAAACACCTGTTTAATTACCCCTCCTAGCATTGTCTGTCATTTGCGATATATTGTGCCACTATTATTTTTACCAATGAGAACGTTCTCATACATGCACACACACACAATTTGCAATGTTGTCAAGTTGTTCTAAAATATTTTATTATTTTCAGTAGGTTTTAGACATTCAGAGATGATGTCATTATGACCTATTTTCTGCAACTAATTGGATACTTTGGAGCTTCAATTATCTAGCAATTAATAGAAGTTGACTCAGGTCAGAGGTCTTGACATCAGAGCTGGCCATTTTGCAAGTAATTAACTAATAATTGCAAGAGTGTTGAGATATAGGAAAATGTTTCAAAACATACACTGCATGTAAAGTGGGATTTTCGTCAGTAAGCGGCACTGTAGATTGTCGTGGAACTTCAGGTTTATGACTGTACACGGCAATTTACAGGCAACGTGAAAACTGCCGTGAATTGTCGGAAATTGACGTGCGCCTTGCTTGGCAGTTGGCTTTAACATGTAAATGAAAATGCTGTGAGCTATACAAATGTTTTACCCCAAGTGACATTTTTCTAAAAGGTATTAACTTCATTTAAGACAAATCTCTTAAAATAGATCAGGCTCAGTATAGCCTTATTGTAGCTTGAATTGATTTATTTAATGAAAGTATGCTAGATTAATTACCGTGTATGTCATTAGCAATGACCAATGTTATTTAAAAAATATACACAAAACAATTTATTTTAACAATTAGTTTTAATCAGGCTTTGCCACAAAGGTTCCATTCCATGATTCATTCACAGTCTCCTAGAGCTCAACCACTGTGCATAGTGGCATGACTACAGTGACCTTTGTTTGGTCTTGCTCATCCAAGATTGTCTGGTGGAATGGAGACAGAGGCACCACTGTACAGTTTTCTAAGAGAAGTCTTTCTGCTGACACCAAAACACTGTGCTTCACATAAAGCATATGAGTTTTGTCATTGCATGACAAAGTCCCAACCATTTGCCATAAAATACTGGCAAATTCAGCACCATATTCACATTTCCATGGCATATGAAGCTGTTGGCTCTGCTGAAATGGCCTCATAATCTAGACTTCAATTGTCCTATTGTTATTAAGCTTTCCCAGTATTCCATTAAAACTCACTGTAATTCACCTCCACACCAGTGTGTGCACTGTTCGCGCCCTGCTGGTTAATCTACTCCTCTTTGTCTTTCTCAATCACTCTGCCCCTACCCCCGCCCTGCCTTCACTGCTTTGATTTGAAAAATAGCGGAGGGAGATGACTCCGAGAGTTAGAGCAAAAGCTTCCAAAGTATGGGAGTATTTCAGGCCAACTCAAGGTCAAGGTCGTTTTATTTCATACCCGTAGGTAAATTCATTATGCAGTAAAAAGAATTTGGTCGTCCACACATAATAGACATAACAACATACAATTATTTCACATACAAATTTACAAGTAATAATTAATAATCATCATGACAAACTGCACCGCAACACATAGATGTTCTCTATCCATGGTAATTATGAAAAAACTAAAACTTCTCTCGTACTGATATTATTTAAAACTTCAATTGCGGCCGGAACAAAAGTATTCCTGTACCGTCTTGTTTTCCATCTTGAGGCTGCAAACCGGCAACCAGACGGAAGTAACTTAAAATCAATTCGTAAGGGATGCGACAGATCACTCAAGACAGTACTTGCTTTCCGATACAGCTGATTTGTGTAAATACTTCCTAAATTCTTTTGATTTACTCCTATTATTCTACTCGCCCACCTTACAATTTGGTTTAAAGAGTTTTTGTTCTTCACTGACAGACTTCCATACCACACCCCAATGGAGAATGACAGAACAGATTCAATAAAAGCAGAATAAAATAATGTCAACATGCGTCCATCAACGTGAAATTTTGCAAGTTTCCTAAGGCAACTCAAACGCTGGTGACCCTTTTTACAAACCATTTCACAATTCAGCTCGAAAGACAATTTTGAATCAATAACAATACCAAGATATTTAAAATTCTCTACCTGATGCACAGCCTCCCCTTTAATAATCGTAGTGACATGATCAACAGGGCGTGTTCTAAAATCAATTATCATATCTTTAGTTTTAGTAATATTTAACTTTAAATAGGAATCATCACACCAGGTTACAAAATCCTCTACAACTGGACCGTGGCCAGACTCATCCCCCTGTAGCAGGCTCACTATCACTGTATCGTCAGCAAACTTTATAAATATCCTATTTTCATGTAAGCTTTGACACATGTTGGTGTATAGAATGTATAGTAAGGGTGAAAGAACACAGCCTTGTGGTGATCCTGTGGATAAACATAATACATCAGAAAAGCTACCATTTACTTTTACCCTCTGCGTTCTATTAGTTAAAAAGTCTAGTAACCATCCCACTACATTGTGGTTCAACTTAAAATACTCTAGCAGTCTTCTGGCTAATATGTGGGGTTGAATAGTGTTAAAAGCGGACGCAAAGTCAATGAACAACAATCTTGCGTGAGTATTTTTACCCTCTAGATGCTTAGTCAGTAAGTTTAACAACATAAGTGAAGCATCCTCAACACTTCTATTCACTCTATATGCGAATTGCAAAGGATCGAGGACTTGTCCAGTCTTACTTAAAAGCTCAGATTTCACTAATTTCTCAAATGATTTCATCACTAAAGAGGTGAGGGCAACCGGTCTCAGGTCATTAAGTACTTTAGGCTTATTGCATTTAGGAACAGGAATAATAATAGACTTTTTCCACAGGTTAGGTACCTTTTGTACCCGTAGTGACCAATTAAAAATATCAGAAAATATTGAAGTTAGTTGCTTTGCACAGTGCTTTAAAATTCTCCCACATATATGGTCTGGACCAGGACTCTTGTTCACCTTAGTGGTGAGAAACATTTTCTCCACCGCTGCCTGTTCTAAGACTATATGGGAATCATCCTTACATAGGCATCTTAGTTCTTCTACTTCATTTTTAAAATCAAAACTCTCAAACCTTGAATAAAACATATTAAGAGCATTTGAAAAGTCATCATTTGATCTAAAACCGTCAATACACGCCGTGCTCTTATTTACATTATGGTGTATTCCTGCAATTTTCTTCATACCCGACCAAGCTGAACCTAAGTTATTATCTGCCAAGTTTTTTTCTAACTTAACTTTATATGCTTGTTTAGCTTTAAAGATCTCTGTTCTAACCTCTTTCCTCGCTGTTACCCTCTCTAATCTATCCCCCTGCCTATAGGCTAATTGTTTATTCAGCAAACTTGATTTGACTGATTTTGACATCCATGGTTTAGTATTAGAGAAAACCTTAAATTTACGTGTAGGCACAATCATATTCTCACAAAAGGTTATGTATGAACATACAACATCAGTCAGTTCATCAATATGTTCACAAGAGTCTTTGAAGACCTCCCAGTCTGTACAATCAAAGCACCCTTGCAAACGGGCGGTAGAGTCTTCTGACCAAATTTTAACTTCTCTTATCTGAGGTTTTTCTCTCTTGAATAATGGTCTATAAATAGGAAGGAGCTGTACGCAATTATGATCAGCAGATCCCAGTGCTGACAAAGTTACAGACTTGTATGCCCTCTTTATATTCCCATAACAGAGATCCAGCGTTTTATGTTGTCTTGTTGGGCACGTGATGTACTGGTAAAAATTGGGCAGAGCCTTTTTAAGTGACACATGATTAAAATCTCCCAAAATAAAATTCGGCGCCTCTGGATAAATGTTTTGAAGTCCTTGAACAACATCAGATACAGTGTTCGATGCAATGACGTTGTTTGCTTTTGGGTGAATGTACACAACAGTTATAAAAATTTGTGGAAATTCTCGTGGCAGATAAAATGGACGGAAGGTATACCAATAACTCAATATTGGTTGTACAAATGTTCTCCAAACAGTCACTGGAAGTACAATAGTTTGTTGACATAGTGTGAAGCACCCCAACCCCCCCACCGCGGGATTACCCTGTTGATGCCCCGTTCCTGTCTGTGTGAAATGGGATGCCAAAACACACAACACTCAAGCCATTTACCAAATCCTGCTCAGTTAGCCAGGACTCTGTGAATGCCATTGCACAGCTGTTTCTGTAATCCTGGGCAGCGAACAACATTTCCTTGCAACTCGTCGAGTTTGTTCCGTGAGTGACTGTACATTTCCCACGATCAATGACGGGACATAGCCGGGTCAGCTGTTTACTCCGTTACATTCGATTCCGTGGAACAGCCACCCTTCCCCGCTTTCTTTTTCTTAACTTTCCCAGCATCATCTCCGGTGCAGAATTACAATTCTCCCTCCGAGTATGCCGCCTGGAAGTTTAGAAAGTGGGTACTGTCCGATCCGTTCCAAGCCAGTAATTGATCCCTGGTGTACTGAATCCTCGAGGCCGGCACCATAGTTCCATGGCAAGCAGGATTCAGGTCAAACAAAATCCAACAAGCGATTAAAATGAACAGCTCCATTTAACCCAACGGATAGTTCGTGTTAAGCACACTTTGTCATGAGAAACCACAAACTATTTAAACATAAAACATGCACAGAGACTCTTCAAAACAACACAAACAGGGACGCCAAGATACGGTTTTTCGCTTCGCCGCACTTCGGTAACATGCTTCCATGTTAGATGTAACTGTCTGTCAAACTTCACTTGGAAACACACAGGAGTTGTTTAAGACGTACGGAGCGGGTTTTTTTCTCCTCCATGTCGCCTCCGGGGCTCCGTAAAGATGCGCCCACAGAAAAGGAAAAGACAATGTAAGTATATGATTATTAATGAAACGGTGAGCTGGTCTGTACTGTTTATTAACTCTTGAGAAGTACAATGACTGTCTTTGGATGTTATTAAACAGGCTAAATAGACTTGGCAGTAGTGTTTTAAACCCCACAGTGCACGCAATTTGTGTGCCTGCCTGCTTTCAGCGCGATTCAGTTGCAGAGCTAAGGGGGTGAGTTACTGTATAAAAGTGTATTTTTTTGGTCTTGTAATTTACAGGAAGCAGTACGCCGTCTTCACAACTCGGACACAAATTGTAGCAGGTGCTATAGAGTAGGTCTAGAACACACTCTATAATTTACAAAGACCCAACAATTCCAGTAATTCCCCCAAGAGCAAGCATTCAGTGCGACAGTGGCGAGGAAAAACTCCCTCTCAGGAAGAAACCTCAGACAGACCCAGGCTCTTGGTAGGCGGTGTCTGACGGTGCTGGTTGGGGGTGTGATGAACAGTGGCAATAATAGTCACAATAAATATAATGGATCAGTGACTAGAAATACTAGTTGTAGTAGTTCATGGCATAGCAGGGGACTGCAGGGTGTCACAGGATGTAGCAAGGTATAGCAGGGCGTCACAGGACGTAGCAGAGCATTGTAGGGCATAGCAGGGTGTAGTAGGACGCAGCAGGACGTAGCAGGGCACTGCAGAGCGTAGCAGGTGTAACAGGGCACAGCTGCCTGTAAGACATATTACGAGACAGTATGCAGGAGCTTCAGGTAGAAACAACCAGATCTGGCATCACGGGCAGAAGCTGTGAAGAGTTCAGCTCGGAGTCAGTCGAGAGGAAAAGAGGGTAAGGTTGGATCAGTTTTTGGTTAATGTGAATGTTTTTCAGGTGCATTCATAGATGTGTTGTGTCCATAAGCAGTGCATTGCGCAGTACTGATTGTCTTTATTGATTGATTTTACAGCTGCTGGAAGCGAGACAGAGTGTGCTGGCTCCGGGTGAGGTGGACATTTGGAAGTGCACCACCATAGACCTGATGATCCGAAATACAGGACAACGCACCACAGACGTCTGCAAATTGGACAAAATAAAAGACAGAATGCCACCAGTTACCAACAGCTCCGAGGCGGCCGCGGCAGGCAGACAGTTGACGGTGCTGTAGGATTTGGCTTCTCGTGAGCGTGGGATATTTGTTGTGTGTGCTGTATGTCTCCTATGCTTTGTACATAGTTTTTTTCTGATTGCGATTGTGTTTTGTGTTAATAAAGCTCTATCTTTGAATGAACAGCACATTCCTGGCAAATCATTTTCCTTAGGATAACAATGACATGAATATACAACAAAGCATATGAAAAAAAAAAAGAATAAAAATAAATAAATATAGGCCTAAATATATATATTGATTATTATTATTATTATTATTATTATTATTATTATTATTATAATAATAATGACCCACGGTGACCAATAGCCTAACCCATGACAGACCTGCCAACCAATCAGGAGTGACTTTTCTTGTTTAAAAGTAGTGGTTTCATCCAATACTGAGTGAGGAAATTCCAGCCAGGCCAGACACTCTGTGGCCAGCAAGGTGTCGCTGCTATTCATATGCTAATTAGAGCCATTCACACCTCTGCGGGAGCTCTCCACAAACGTCATGGTTCGTTTCCAACAATATGTGGCACAGACGAAGGCGACGTTCACAGGCTGTAAATTGTTGTTAACTGCCAAAAATTAGGGGGATTTACGGGCGTTTATGGGGACGAAAATCCCACTTTTCATGCAGTGATACTTCAAAAAATATTAAAAATTGAATTAAATTATCTGGATATGCCCTTTTATGCTCCCCCTTTTTTACCTACCTTTGTCACCAGGCGAGCTGCTCCATCAGCAGAGTTTTCTGTGGATCGGACCCGTCACCTGATGTCCTTTCTCACCATGCTTGGGCCCAGCCCAGACTGGAATGTGGGGCTGTCAGGAGAGGACCTTTGCACTAAGGAGTGTGGCTGGGTCCAGAGGCTGGAGACAGACCTCATTCCCTGGGATGCAGGCACTGACAATGGTGTCACATATGAGGTAATCTAACAATTTTTCTGGTTAATTCAAAGGTATGTTGGCAGTGGTAGACACCTGAGAGGTATAACATTCAGTAGAGACTTGTAGATGTGTCACGAAAGCTGTTGCCATTATGCAGGACCACTGGATAATTGGCTGTAATAAAATAATAATGAAAGAGGGGTGTCCTGGTCATCCAAAAGAAGAAGAAATGATAGCAAAATAAGCTGATTATAATGTTAACCAAAAAGGTATTACTGGCAGTAGGTTAGTAATGTTACATTTTTACTGTCTTTACTGTCTTGTCAACTGTAACACTCTAAACTGTAATGTTAGCTTGACAAATATCAGCCTACTTAACTTCCATCTTTGTAAGCTAGCTAACTACTGACTATTTTTACATTAGATGTAGCAACTTGCTAACTAATGTTAGCTAGAGTTAGATGTTGGTAGAGCATACACCAGTCTTGTATAAAGTACTTGAAAGCAATACTTGAGTAAAAGTACAAGTATCTTACCAGAAAATTACTTACTTAAGTAAAAGTCTTAAAGTATCGAATATTTACTGTACTTAAGTATCAAAAGTAATTTTCTGATATTAAATGTACATAATTATTAAAAGTAAACAAAAACTTTGATTATGAACTTTATTATGGCTTCCTCACAGGTTCAGAACGCACAGCAAACATAACGAGACAATCCGACAAGAGACAAGGGAAACACAAAGACTAAATACAGAGAGTAACGAGGTAACGAGAGACAGGTGACACAAGGGCTGGGAATCAGGGGAACAACATCAGGCACTCGCAAGAGCGGGAAAACACAAGACAGGAAGTAAAACCAGACAAGACTAGGGAGAAAAGACAGACTTCAAAATAAGACAGGAAACAGAACATATACAAAACACTCACAAACGTGACATTTTCCAGGTATTTCCAGGCACAATTCTCGCAACAAAAGGACTAAGCGGCATATTTTGAGAGAGCTGATATCAACAAAAATAAAAACAGAAACAGAATTTTCATTTTTTTATGAGAATGAATGTATTTTGTTGTAACGATTAACAAAGATCTTTGGGAAAATGTAGTAGAGTTAAAGTATTAATTTTATTTAGGAAATGTATGGAAGTACATGGAAGAAGTATATGGAAGAATTTCCTATTAAGTACAGTATTTGTACTTTGTTACATTACAACACTTGCATAAACACATACTATTACAAGCTACAAACCTCCAAACACATCTAGTTATGTTGAGTTGGCCACACTTTGCCATAAAAGTAAACACTAGAACTGCCAGAGCCGATTCCATTGGGCCTTGTGTTAAAAAACATTTAAATTTCTCTGTTATTGTTATTGCTTTCTTTCCCTTCTGCCCCGACTTTTCCTAAATACCTGTTCTGCACATGCCTGTATTGTCATAATGATATAATAATGTTTAGAAAACCAAATAAACTTGTTTTTGGTGTTGTTTTTCACAATAATACCCCCTTCAGCTGTCAGGAGCAGCACTGTTAAATGCTGGTAATTTCCAACGCCTCTCCTCTGCAGCCAAATGGACGGATTTGTTGCATGATGGCTGTACAGCACTTTGAGACAATGAATGGAACATAGACTCATTTGCATGCCAATATTCACACACATGCCTTTATAATCACTTATAATCAAACGGTATGTAGAATTAAAAGCGAAACTACAGCATACTGTATACACATATACACATACAACATATGTAGTGTTGGGCATCGAGAACCGATTCCTAATCGGAATCGTTTCAAAAATTACGATTCCATCAGAATCGTTTCTTTATTGGAATTGTTTGGAATCGTTTGGAGGATTTGGTTTCAAATCTGATCATAGGTTCCAAATTTAATATGCGCAAGTTTTGGTTTCCGTAGCAGCCAAGCGCTTGTTGTGTTGCAGCCGTGCAGCACAGTAAGCGGAGCTCTAGTGTGGCTTTATTTTGTATTGTAAAAGCTGTAAAACTGCAACCCACCTATGAATCAAAATAAAACTTTCCTCTTATTTGTGAAATAAGCATCTAACCCGTTTCAACTCCACCACTCAAAGAATCGGAATCGAGAATCGATAAGAACTGGAATCGAAAGGAAGAATCGGAATTGGAATCAGAATCGTTAAAATCCAAACGATACCCATCCCTAAACATATGTTAACTGTGTCTCATTTAAAGTCTTCTTGATGCTCTAGGTTGGGACCCCTTGGCATAATTTGCCAACATGCAGCGTAAAACTACTTGCAGTAGTTAAGGTTAGGGAAAGCTCGTGTGTGGGATTTAAAGAAATTGTTTTACTGACATTCAAAGATGACATCTCCAAACAAATTGGAGGGCTTAGTGAAGACGTGGGCAAAATGACGACCGAAATGATTCAAATGAGAGAAGAATTGAAAGGTATACGCTGCGATCTGCGCGAAGCCCAGGATAATGTTAAAGAAGCCGAGCAAAGAATAAATAAACTGGAAGAACGGGAAGACGCCACCACAGTGCTGTTGAAAAAGTTGGTGAAAGAGCAAAAGGAAATGTCTGAAAAAATTGAATATTTGGAAAACAAATCGAGACAAAATAATATCCGCATATATGGAATCCAGGAAGGCCTAGAAACAAATGATATAATTGGCTTTGTTACAACGCTACTCATAGAAAAGCTGGATATTTCACCTGACACTATCCAGATCGTCGCAGCACACCGTTCACTGGCACAGAGACAGTTGAATACAAGGCAACGGGTTTTACAAGCGGCATGGTCGAAAAAAGAGATACGGATTGGAGAGAGCCGCATCTACTTCTCTCAAGACTTTCCAAGTAAGATACAAAAAGAACGAAGCCGATACTCACAGCTGAGGAAAGTTTTGAAAGGGACAAACGTTAAATCCCATATAACATATCCGTCAAAACTGAGAGTTTTTATCGATGGAAATGCAGTGACCTACGGCACACTCGAAGAAGCAGAATCGGATCTACGGAGCAAGGGCATACTGCAAAGTGGAGATGAGACTGAGCCCCAGCCTCGCCAGGCCACCGGGCGTAGAACACATACTGACCAGGAGTAGGTACCGTGGGAGTACACGAGGAGCAGAAGTGGAGACAGTGTAAAACACTTAAGGTATGGAGATACAATAAACTTAAAAACTGATGAAGATGCTTACTCATGGAGAGGACCCTACATTGGCAAAAAAAAGAAGAATAAAAAAAATCATTAAAATTGACGACCCCCCCCCTCCCTCTTCTCCCCCTTTTAAATTAATAAATAAATTGTTAGTTTAAGAGTTTCAGTTCTTTCAAGGGGGAATTTACTTCAAGAACCTTAAAGGTAATAGAGAGTATAAGCAGGGGTTTCTGTCACTTTGGTATGTGGGATTTTGATGGATGACCTTTTGACCTGGGGGGTCAAGAGGTCACGACCTGTCAGAAAGTGATTGATGCCTTCCAGGTGTGTGTGACTGGTCTGTTCTGGAAGCTTCTAGAAGGAAGGCATGTCCCGGAAATGACGTGTGTTAAGTGATGCAATGAGGGCGTCACAGGAAGTAGAAAAATGTTTCATTTAAATGATCCAATGAGCGTTAGAGATGAAATATCCGGATGTTTTTGAAATGATCCAGTGAGAGAAGAGGGGTGTAGCGTTAAATTTTGAGCTTAAAAAGGGTTTCTTCCCCGTTTGAAACAGAGAAAGATAGGTTTTTCATTCTACACACAGCATGAATGTAAGTTTGAGTAACGCTGCGAGAGAGATGTCTGCTGAAGAAGTAACCGCTCCATTGAGTCCGTACCAAGGAGGCACTTCCAGCCGGTGGGCTTCTTCGCTGATCTGTGAGACTCCAATAACAATGTTCCAAGATTCTGTTACGACACCCGGAGCTCCAAAGAAATGCGTAGTGTATCTGTGCCGTAGCCAGATGCCCCCGTCAGAATCTCTGCATGAAGAATGGCCTCTACAAGCTAGTGGTATGTGTGGGGCCTGGGGGTATGTCTTCAAGTATGAAGAAGGTGAACTTTGCTTTTATCAGTTGAAGGAAGGGGAGATGCTGACTCCTTCTACAGTCATGGTGAAAATGAGCTTTGACGACTGGGGGGTGATGAAGACGATCCTACAATTTTGTACGTATCGCAAGCAACTCCGAGAACCCGACTACCGCTACTCAGGATAAAGAGACTCAGACTGTTTTGATAGAATGTAAGGAGGAGGAAGTGTCGGTGAACATCGGTAGCAGCACTGAAGACAAGCCCGAGGGGGAGCGTCCTAGAATGGATAATTATCCCAGCGATAGCGACCTGTCTAAGATGAACATCATCTGTGGATCAACATGGCCCTCTGTTACCACAGCCGTGGGGCGCTGGTGGTTCCAGGCCCTTCTGCTCTCCAGAGATTCGGAAACAACGAGATCCTGTGACCTCTTTGTTTTGCAAAGATTTAATACAGAGTGCGGCTTATTCAGAACCGTGCTTGCCTTACCAGCATTGGAATGGGCTGACAGACTGATGGAGGTGGGGGATAGATTGACCAATCTCTTCCATAGCAGCCGCGGGTGGAAAAATACACTGGTTGTGAAAAAAACTCTAAACTTTTGAATTTTTTTTTTCTTTTTTTTAACCACGCCCATACCACACCTTTTTTCCAGAAGTTTCCAAACTACGCCCCGTTCCAGAATTTTCCCAACCACACCCCCTTACAATAGTATAAAGACTGAAGCAGACAGTGACAGAACATGGTAAGATGTTCAACGGGGAAGAAAGAAAGATTACAACAATGTTCGACTCAGCAACAAAGAGACCCCTTACACCCTGGACAAAAACACTTACACCACGGGTCCTCTTCACCTCCTCAGAGACAGACGGGCATGACCTCCAATGCCCGCCGCCCTCCCCCGAGACAGACAGGGTGGATTATGCGATTATGAAGCTGAACGCTGCCTACACTGCTATACGGGAGTCTGAGACATTTGACATGCCTCCGGACAGTCAATCTGAGGAGGGAAACCCTGCTAAAGTGGTCTGTGAGGAGGAGTCGTTGGAGGACGATTCAGAGTCGGAGAAGGAGTCGGAGGAGTCGGAAGGTCCTCCTTCCTCAGTGGAGGAGGAGGAGGATGAGATGGAGGAGGAGGAGGAGAGCCCTGAAAGCCCTAATCCGGACAAACAGGAGGACTGCCAGGAAGATGAGACCGATGGGTGGTTATCTTCTGTCCTCATCGACACCGTCAAATCAGCCGTTTTTCACCTTCTCAACTTGATTATACACAAAGACAGACGGGCTCTGTGTCATGGATGCACGATTGAGCATCCGAGCCAGAGGCAGCATGACTGCCTGGAAGCATTGGCTGACAACTTTTACGGGGACAACTTCTATCGTTTGATGAAAAGACTCATAACACCTCGTTTCATTCCAGCTATTCAACGTCTGTTACGTGCACGCACCATCGAAACAGAAGATTTCAGAGTGCGCATGGTAGCAGAGACGCTACTACATGAACTGAAACTAGCAAAGAAGATCTTTGATCCCATCACCGAGATGTACGACAATTTGATTGGTCAGGATTCTGTGAAAATCTTCCAACTGCGTTTGGTCACCGAGTGTTATGAGGACTCATAAGAGTTATATTTTACCATATTTAGAACGGAAAACAAAACCAAAAAAAAAAAAAAAAAATCACGTTTTTAAATGCGTGACATTTACTTTTAAACATATGTAACCTGCATGTATCTTTGAATATTTCTTTTTTATCTTTATATCTGTTTTAAGAATTGTATTTTTCTTTTCAACAAAATATCACAGTGTTTTTAACATATGTATGTGTGTATCCTTGAATATTTCTTTTCAACAAAACTTGAATGACATGTTGTATCTACAATCTTTTGTAAATAAAGGAAAAAAAAAAAAGAAAGAAAATGAATAAAGACTCATTCTTGCATACGGATGTCTTAGAGAACTGTTGAGGTCTCAGAGGAAAGGATGGCAGAGAAACGTGTGATGGAAAAAGTGTATTACGATCCTCTAAATCCAGCCAGCTATGGAGGTGTAAAACGACTCCGTCAGGGTGTAAAGGATGAGACTGGCGAAAATGTCAGTGTTCAGGAAGTTAGAGATTTTTTAGCAGAGCAAGATGCTTATACATTGCATAAGCCTGCCAGAGTACATTTCAAGAGAAACCGAGTGTTTGTTACTAAGCCTTTAAATCAATTCCAAGCCGATCTCTGTGACATGCAAGCCTTGGCAGAACATAATGACGGATTTAATTATTTACTGACCGTCATAGATGTATTTTCGAAAAAAGCATATGTGCGTGCGTTGAAGAGGAAGACTGCCTCGGAAGTGGTAAAAGCATTTCAATCGGTGTTTCAAGAAAGTTTAATACCTCTAAAGCTACAAACGGACGCCGGAAAAGAGTTTTTCAACAAGAAATTTGAGACTCTGATGAAGAAACACAACATCAAACATTTTAGGACGGCGAGTGACTTAAAAGCGTCGGTTGTTGAGCGTTATAACCGCACTCTGAAAACTCGCATGTATAAATATTTTACTGCTCACAACACCAGACGATACCTCGACGTCTTACCAGACCTGGTACAGAGTTATAATAACAGTTATCACACCTCTATTAAAATGACTCCTATGGAGGTCACAGCGGAGAACACCGATCAAGTGTTCCACAATCTGTACGGCACCTTTGCCTCTCGTCACAGGAATAAAATAAAGATGGCTTTTAAGAAAGGAGATCTGGTGCGTCTGTCGAAAGTGAGAGGCGTTTTCGATAAAAAATACGAGCAGAGTTTTACGGACGAAGTCTTTACAGTGACCGAACGTATTCCCCGTACACCTCCCGTATATAAATTAGTAGACTATGACGGCGAGCCTGTCGAGGGGTCATTTTATGAAGCAGAGATGCAAAAAGTAAAAATGGCCGCCAACAAAATGTTTCAAGTGGAAAAAATCCTAAAACGCCGCACTGTCAAGGGAGAAAAACAGGCTTTTGTGCAATGGAAAAACTGGCCGACAAAATTTAACAGCTGGGTTAAATTGGCTGATGTGGTCGGTATATAAAACCTCTGTGTACAAAGACCGGTCCATCACTCGCACTCAATAGAGAATCATGGAACACACCGCCTCTGAGGGCTTTTATGTGACTCTGCCTTCCAACGCCAGTAAGGAGATATTTAAAAGTAATACTAGCAGTTGTTACACAATCGATTTGGCAAAACCGATTGAACTTGCTGGCGAATGGTTGGTGGGCCTATGCGAAATCATATATCCTCGCACGTGGGTATAATTTTACCGGCAGATTCATCCTATTTTGAACTGAACCGGAAGTGGAGCGATGAGCCTCAGCCCTTGGTGAGTGTAAAATTTAACAGGGGCGCGTACTATAATCGTCCTAAAGATCTCCTGGAATACCTGGTCCCGGCGGTTAAAAAATATGATGCCTCCTTTGACGCCTCTTTCAACAACGTGACCAAGCGGATTGACTTCAAAGGCGACGGTCTTTACAAAATCAAAACGTACCCCCCTCTGGCTTACATGCTCGGACTGAAAGTTAATGAATGGTGGACGCTATCCAAACGGCCGTCTACATATCCTTGTGATTTAAACGCAGGCATATATAACCTGTTTGTCTATACGGATATCATTCAGTATCAAGCGGTCGGCGACAGTTACTCACCGCTGCTTGGTGTCGTGAATGTGAAAGGTGACTTTGGTGACATAACGAACATTCGGTACCATACACTCCATTATATGCCGCTGTCGAAAAATTACATCAAAAACATACGCATCGAAATTAAAACAGATCGCAACAAACCCGTGGATTTTGTTTTTGGAAAAACAATTGTGAAACTACACTTTAAACCAGTGCAACGTTCTTTGTAAGATGCTTCATATCAAAGAAGACCCACGCCGTTTTGTGGCCTACTATGAAGGACAAGTAGGAGGCGCGTTACCCGGTTTTTATGGAGCTCCGGTTATGTACGGTCGAGGTATAGGCTCAATATTTTCAAAGCTGTTTCGCTTTGTAGCCCCTCTGCTAAGAAAAGGTTTCGCTGTAGCAAAACCGCATCTTAAAACAGCCGCTACAAACATTGCATCAGATGCAGTGAAAGGATTTATGGGGAAACTGCACGAGAACAAAAATCAAGAAGGCGCCGGCGGTATTATGGTCTTGTCAATGTAGGAGCAAGGAAACGCCCGCCAGGTGAGAGGGTTGTTTCGGCTGCATTTAAAAAGCGCCAGCCTGCTAAGCGGAGCAAATCAGTCAGGAGACGCGCTCCGAAGAGAAGGAAGTCTGCACAGAGCTCCGACATATTTTAACGTTGCAAACAATGGCCCTCTTACATCAGAAATCGGCAGAGTGTACCCTGGCCGAGCTGGACCTCTTTTCAGCTCCCATGACACAATTATCCGTAGAGGATAAAAAATATCAAGAGTACCAGCCGTTATCAGCACTTTCGGACTCCTCCCCGATTGAATTTTACATACCTGGAGACGGTGAAAAGTACCTCGATTTAAACGACACGCTGCTTCATCTCAGAGTTAAAATTACAGAGAAAGATGGGTCAAACATCCCACCAGATACAGCAGTTGGGCTCATCAACTACCCGCTGAATACAATTTTCAGTCAATGCGACGTTATTCTGGGGGATAGATTAATTTCCCAGTCAAGTGCAACGCATCCATATCGAGCGATTATAGAAACTTTGCTCAACTTTTCAGACGACACGTTAAAGAGTCAATTTAGCGCCGGTCTGTTTTACAAAGACACCGCAGGCGTCATGGATTCTGTGGTAATAAATAATGGTCCTAACAGAGGGTTAGTCCAGAGAGGTCAATTCAGCGCAGAATCTGCCGAAGTGGACCTTTTGGGCCCATTACATAGTGACATATTTTTCTGCGAAAGACTGATGTTAAACTCTGTTGATTTGAGAATTAAACTGATCCGTAACAACGATGCATTTTGTCTTATGGGGGCGTGATCTCGGGAAGTTCTGTCTAAAGATAATATCGGCATCGCTGTTTGTTAAAAGGTCACCGTTTCCCGGCTGTAATGCCTGCTAGTCACGACCGCAGCCCTGATGAAAGGAAATGCTCTTTATCCGCCTCACGCGTCTGTGTGAAGACCTATTCCATACCGGAAAATTCCAGGATCTGTAACCAGGAAAACCTATTTCTGGGTGCTATGCCTCGCTATCTAGCTTTAGCCATGGTTCGAGTAGATTCTTTTTCAGGAAGAAGGGACCTATCCCCGTTTAACTTTCTTCATAATGACATTGAATATCTTGCACTGTGTCAGGATGGGAGGCAGCTGCCTGCTAAGGCCTTCCAGCCCCGTTTCAACACAGGCAGCTCAGTTAGAGAATATTACAACATGTTTACATCTACTGGGAGACACCTCAAGGATCTGCCTCTTAGCATTAACCGTAGGGAATTTAACGAAGGTTATTCTTTGTTCGTGGTTCAATCTGGGACTGAACGAAGACAGCGAATGCCTGGCGCCCATTTCCTCAGGGAATTTACGTCTTGAAATGCGCCTGAGGGTCCCTCTGCCTTACACAACAACGTTAATAGTATACGCTTGTTACGATTCCATTCTGGAGATCAACTCTAAAAGACAGGTGTTGGTGGATTATTATTAAAGATATGGATAATCATCAGCTAGAAAGGCTTTTACATCATCTTATAGGAGACACATTCCAAGGGCGGTGGCTTGTGATCAGCTACCAGCGTTGAGCCAGACCTTTAACCTGCCAGCCTATTTTATAGTGAACACTCATCCTTCCTACATGCCTGGTGAGCACTGGCTCGCGACTGACGTTGGAAGAGGACCGGAGTGCAACTTTTTCGACTCTTATGGATTTCCGCAGATTTTGCTCATTACCCAGCGGAGCATTTTACAATTTTGGAAAGTCGCCCAAAGAAGCTACACTACCACAACCGCCAGCTCCAGCATACTTTCTCTATAGTGGCGGACAGCATTGGCGTTTTTTATCTCTGTCACCGCGCGATGCGGTTTATCTTATAATAACATTTTGGGCTTGTATCATGTTGACGATGTCTATAAAACGACCGCATGGTATCTACTTTGTGTAATAAATATCAAAGATGTCGGTAACCGCTCAGAACTCTTTTCATCATAGTGTATGCTCTCTGAAAATGTTTAAAGATTGTTATCACTTGTAAGAAACATGAAAAACAAACAAAACGCTGTAACCATAAACTTGTGATTAATAAAATGCTTTATTGAAAATGACAGTGTACGGAAATTCTCTTCATTTACAAGTTTAAAACCTTAATCCCATATGAACCATCTTGGGGATTTTTGTCTTTTTGACGCCGGGTGATTTTTCTTCAAAACCATCTCCGTCCATTCTGAGTTGTCTGTACTGTTCACGCGCTTGGGATTTTTCACCATCGAAACGGGAATGTTGAGCACTGACAAAGTATTTAAGAAACCAGTCCATCCTTTTGGCATTGTTTGGGTTTTCTTCTTATTAGGCTGCGCCTAGATTTTGAATAAATCTATCATATGAGAGCCCCTCGACAGAGCCCTATGTAAATAAATTCGCCCCTAGAGGACCATCTCACGTCTTTTGCGGCTAATTTCTGCATAATGTAGAGAGCGTTTTCCGTCGTGCAGGGGCAGGTTTGTTATCACTACTCGCTTGCAGCCTCATCCAATAGGGATTGGGGGTCGGTGCTGATGCTGCTGCTACACCACCATCAGCACCATCTACTGGTGCATCGGCAGCTGGTGCATCTGATGAGGATGCAGAGTGTTGACTTTGTGCGACATCCGGATGCAGAGTGAGAGTAACCCTATGACGCTCTTTCGCTTTGTTTGAGCAAAGTGAGATAGCGTAACATCAGCGTCAGTATCTTTTAGCTTTTTCATACGAATTCAATCTTGGATCATTTAATGGCGCTCATTTTCTCATTCAAATCATCTTCGCTGTCTGTCTGATGGATGGCTCTGGTCTAGTCATTTTACTCAGCTGCTGGGGCGAAATCAAATACATTTTCTTGGTAGCCTTTAGAGCCATATTATTAATTTTTCTTCTCCTCTTAGCTTCTGGAATCAGCCCACCTAGTAGATTTCCCGAGAATAGGCACTCCGCGAAAAGCAGAGGAAGGATAAAACCCCAGTTTGTTTTTTTCAGAACCTGATGTTTACGCTTTAAGCTGGTTTTTTATCTGCCAACAACCTTATAATATTCTTTTGACGCTTCAGTTGTCTGTATTGAGAAGGGGACACCTTTAGATGCCCTTTCAAAAGATTAAAGAGATAATTCGCAGAAGGCCTGCAGAAAATCAGGTGAGCAGTGTTTTAAAAATGTCTTTGCGCTTTGAAGGCCAAGGCGTGGTACAAGGCTTTTAGTAACAGAGCCGTTCCTTTTAACGCTCCGACATAATGAAGGTCTATTTTGTTTTAGCGATGTAAACCGTCGTCTGCTGGTGGGGAAGTATCCCCGTGCACTCTGTAACGTTCTGGGCATGAAGGTGTGAGGTCCAAAATTAAATACCATGCGCTGACTTGGTAGCATCTTGAAAACTTTCCAGGAAAAACTGTTTTTGTGAGGGAAACATCTGATGTGCTAGTACCCTCATCTGCAGTTGGTCGGTGGGGGTTTTAAATAGCCAAGGTAATTACAGTTTAAACTGATTGTACGGCTGTATTTACCTTTATGGAATACATTTTGAGTCAACATCATGCGCTCATCCTTTTGTGATGTCGTTATTAACGTGAATATTTTCGGCCACCTCGGGATGGTCACCTGCCTGAAATATGACGTCGTCCAGGATGACGAGATGTGAATGGTCAGGAGGAAACAGATTAGTTTCGTCAAAGAATCCGGGAGTCCTTCCAGAAATGTAATTCTTTTATTCATTTTCTTCATTTCATCATACATGGGTTGATAACTTGTATAAATCCATACAATATTTTCTGGTACAGCGTCCATCACACACGTTCACATTTTTCCAGTACAGATTTAATAAAATAGGTTTACCACAACCACTTGGGCCCACTCACAAACATGAAAATGGAACCTTTAGTCTTGGATCAAAATCAATCTGCTCCATCATGCAGCTAATAACCAAAAGGCAGAGTTGTACCGTCCAGGAAATACCCGTCTCTTGTCGTTACCACGACTCTAAACTTTTCTTGAATGTAAAGCGTTTTTCAACAGAAATCCCTGTTTTTATCCGTTTATAGTCTGTTGCGGGCGTGTTCAAGGGAATCTTTCCTTAGACCCCTCAAGATAGCCTCGACCAATTCTTTTGTTGCGTCAAAATTGATCAGTTCACTGCATTCTCGCGTCTGTGTAATACCTTTAACTTTCATCACCACTTTTTTCTCATTTTGGTCTGGTAGGCGCTCTTTGGACCCGGCTACAAAAAAGTCGTGTATTGTGTCGCGGTCAAATTCATCCGTGAGGTCACCGGAGATAATTACCCAGCTCCAGAGGCGTCTCATTTTCTTTTATCACATAGATCAAGCTGTCCGTGTCTCACGTGAGAATGTTCTGTTGCAGCCTTTCTAAATAACTGTACAATTTCAGAGCCGCCAAGCGGTGGTAAACGCGTAGCGATGAAAACATTACTGCTTCGACCTGGGGGACTACACACCTGTCATTATACAACCACTAAATCAGTGCTTCACGTCGCGGCGGTTTGTTGGTAAAAGCCAATGCGTGTTTTAGAGTGTATTGTCCAGAAAACACTAAAGTGAAAAAGTGTTTGGCCGACTTGGCGAGTGTGGTTTGAACCAAATTACTTCTCTGTGCAAACTTGCCCCAAAAGCCGTTCAGACAAGCCTTGGACACCTGTCTCTTTGCCGGATTTGTCTCAATTTTTCTGGGTTTAACCTGATGCCTTGATGCAATTCGTAGTCTCTGATGTATTTTTTCCTACTCATCGTCCACGGCCTCCGCTGAAAACCCTGAAGCTTCCTGTTTACCCTTCAAAAGGTGTGAATGTACTTCGACAAAAGATTGCTGCTCTGTGCCTCAAAGTGCCAGACCTCAGAAAGTTTCGCACCTTGTAACCCATCTGTACCGCTTTGTGCAGCTCTGCACTGACCCAAACTCCGGTCAGAGCTCTGCCAACGTCATCATGACTGTGAGTCAGCTCTGATTATTAGTCTCTGAGCATGGCAGCAGAGTGTGAACACTAATTTACCTTGAGCTGTTTTATGGGTAACCACGGGAAAATACAGACCTCTTGGGGAATCACGGTTGCTCTGATCAGCCCAAAGTAGTTTTCAATTTTGTCAAAATCTCTGTGATGTACGGATGGCCTAATGTGGTATGAGCCTGTTAGCGTTAACTCTCGGATACAATGGCGTAACATCTACATAATGCTCGGTTCGTCTGCACCTGCAGTGTACGTAGCCTCAGCTAGTCGCTTTGTGTGCTTGGCTCGAGGAGCCAGAGGGTTCAGGTGGATCATATTTCTTCGTAAACTCGCACCCCGTGTGTGTTTTTTTTCATCAAGAGTCCGCGTGTACCGTCATACCTCTGTATGCAGTCATCGTGGACCTCCAGCTGATGCAACTTCTCCTGAAAGCTAGCGGATGCATTTCCTCAAAGGCGGAGCCCTGTCATTCAGGCAGATATCTGAGGTCTGAAACAAGTAGGACAGCCATGATAAAGACATCCTTGAAATTCATAGGCGCCACAGTCCTAGCCCCTCTATGGTCGTAACCGTCGACAAAATCACCGTACCAATTTTCTTTTCAGCTTGGTTTAGAGCATGCTGAATGAAAATGTTTTTGAATGCATTAACCATTCCAGCCATTGAATTGGGCAACTCGGGGAATTTTTGAACTGGTGCCTGTAATCGTCGGTGGAAGGAGCATGATGTCTTTTCAACCAGGAAATTTGTGAGAGTAATACTTTCATTGATGCGGGGAATTGTGGCCTTGGCTGAAAGGATCGCGTCGCGTCTCCCCTACAAATTCCTCTCTGAATTTCATGCACCCTTTCGCCCAGAATATTTGTATGGTTTTGACAGTAAAGAAACTGCCTCTTTCTCGAGTTAAAACACCCCTCGATGCTTCTTTGTACCAGCTGTAAAGAGCTTCGTTTTTGCTGAGCATGGACATGCTTTCACACCGTAATCTGCGGTGGCGGGTAAGGCCGATATATTTTAGATGCTTCTCTTTGCTAAATTTGTGGGGAAAGAAGCCGGCACGGTCCGATCTGCAAATCTAATGCTTTTCGGCATAGCGAGTTTCCGGTAGAAGAAAGGACAGGAATCGATAAACCTTAGCAGATAATCTGAACATAAAACGGTGTGCCTTGCATGACAGGGATGTATTTCTAAGTCTATCAGGCCTCTGAGGATTAGGTAGCTGTCAAAACCTCTAGCATTATTATTACTCGATAAATGTAATACGTAATACGCACC